>NC_089511.1:1637578-1833814 GCF_036850995.1 Saccopteryx leptura
CCTGTGTCAGGAACCACACGTGTACCCCCAGACACACCCTGTGCCCCCCTGCCCACTGTCCCACCTCCTGTGTCAGGAACCACATGCCCACGCGCCCCCCAGACACACCCTGTGCCCCCCTGCCCACTGTCCCACCTCCTGTGTCAGGAACCACACGTGTACCCCCAGACACACCCTGTGCCCCCCTGCCCACTGTCCCACCTCCTGTGTCAGGAACCACACGCCCATGTGCACCCCCAGACACACCCTGTGCCCCCCTGCCCACTGTCCCACTTCCTGTGTCAGGAACCACACGTGTACCCCCAGACACACCCTGTGCCCCCCTGCCCACTGTCCCACCTCCTGTGTCAGGAACCACACGCCCATGTGCACCCCCAGACACACCCTGTGCCCCCCTGCCCACTGTCCCACCTCCTGTGTCAGGAACCACACGCACCCCCAGACACACCCTGTGCCCCCCTGCCCACTGTCTCACCTCCTGTGTCAGGAATCGCACGCCCACACGCACCCCAGACACCCAGTCAGTAAAGAGAACAGAGTGAGCTCCGTCATCGGTTCTGTGGGCTCCGTGGGCTCAGCGAGGTGACAGGCGGCCCTGGCCATGGGGGAGGGGCTCAGGAATGGGGCGGAGACCAGGTATCTTGCAGTAACTATGAAAGGCAAGGATTTCTATAGCTTTTTTATTATTTTTTTTAAATCTCTGTGATTTGATGAAAATCGACACAAGAACTCGGTTTTGTTTTTCATTAACACGCACTTGGTTCACAGGAACCACCCTTTCTGGGAGCTCTCACCCGCTCACCTCGTCTCCATGTCCTGTGGTGGACACGCCCTCCACGGTGAGACCGCCAGCAAGGGGCATGGGTCTTTCCTGGTGGACTCCGCCGTTGCTACTCACGCAGGGCGCCGTGCCGGGATTCGGCGCACCATAGGCTAGGGATGGGAGGGGGTGGGTGAGGTGAAGGGCTGGAATTTTGAAAACCCAGAAAGGTACTAAACAGCACACCTGTTGTGAAACAACACACCTTTAATATCTTGGAGGGAGGGCATTGCACAGAACACACCTTCCTGAGGACTCGAGGACAGGGCAGACCTGACCACAGCCTCACACCAGGACAGGCTCGGGGCTTGCTCTCTGCAGAGAGGAAGGCAGAGCTCTCCACAGCCCCTCTCACAGCTGTGTGTGCAGACAGGGGAGTCCTCCCCGGGCGGGAGAGCCCCCCACTTCTCAGGGCAGCATGACCAGCGCTCGCCCCTGGTGCCTCCTCCTAGGTTTCCTGGAATGGACACCCCCTGCCCCTCCCAGGTGACCCAGCACAAGAGCCAAGCTTTGTCCTCGGCTGTGACATTGTTTCCAAAACAGAAAGCTCCCGGTCTAGATGGTGGCGCGGGCGTATCCCACCAAACAGTCAAGGAAGGACTGATACACATTCCCTAGAACCTGTTCCAGAAAGTAGAAGCGGAAGGGACAGCTCACGCTGTGAGGCCAGCACCCCTTCATCCCAGAGCTGGACAAGGACCTCACAGCAAAGGTCAACCACAGACCACTCTCCTCTCGTGAGCACGGACACAAACACCCTCGACAGAAGATGAGCAAATCCAGCCCAACAACGGATAAGCAGAAGGAGGCACCATGACCAAGGGGACTTCTTCTAGGCAGTGCAAGGCTGGTGCAAGATTCAATATCAGCAGCATACACAATCCGCCACATGGACCAGCTAAAGAAGAGAGATTGGATAGTCATATGAGTAGATACATAAAAAGCATTTGACAAGTTTTGTTTGTTTGATTGGTTGGTTTTTTTTTGCAAGAGAGACAGAGAGAGGGACAGAGATGAGAAGCATCAATTCTTCATTGTGGCACCTTAGTTGTTCATTGATTGCTTTCTCATATGCACCTATAGCAGAGTGAGTGACCCCTTGCTCAAGCCAGTGACCTTGGGCTTCAAGCCAGCAACCTTTGGGCTCAAGCCAGTGACCATAGGGTCATGTCTATGATCCCACACTCCGTGCTCACGCTGACACACAAGCCAGCAACCTTGGGGTTTCAAACCTGGGTCTTTTGCTTCCCAGTTTGACAATCTATCCACTGCACCACTGCCTGATCAGGCAACATTTGACAACTTTGACCCTTATTTAGGATTATAAAAAAAATAAAACTCTCAGCAAAAGGAGGGAATTTCTTCCACTTGACACATATGTAAAATCCATACAATAGCAAGGAGGGAAAACACAATGTATCAATATTGGTTCTTCAATTGTCACAAATGTATCAACCACTGCAACACTGTACTAATGGGGCCACTGTGGAGAAGGAAGGAGGAGATTTGGCAACTGTATACTTTCTGTTCAATTTTCCAGTAAACCTAAAACTGTAAATATTTTTGTTGTTAAAAATTAGATGGACCCAAACTATCTCAAGGACATTTAGAAAATATTTTTAACTGAATGAACATGTAAAGACAGCATATAAAAATTTTTGGTCTCTGCTGAAATACGTGCTTAGAGAAAATTTTGTAACATTTGAAAGTCACGTCCATGAAGAAGAGGCAGTGCCCCTCGGCGGTCCCCCAGGTCTGTCTCTAGCTTCAACAGCGTTTGGACGGGACAGACCCAGGGACGCCCCTCCCTCCAGCCTCTGGCCACCTCTAGCCTCTTTTTCCAGCCGCCACCTCAGAACGACCTCAGCCGTCCCCAGCCACCGAAACTGGCCAGCACCTTATCTATTTTTTTTTTTTACCTTAACTCCTTATTACTTGAATAGCCGTGAGCTCTCAAATTCGTCAGAATTATTCCACCGAGGTGGAAGCTGCCCTCAACCGTCTGGCCCCCCTGCATCTGCAGGACTCCCACACCTGCCTCTCTCTGGGCTTCTATTTCCATCCCAATGATGTGGCCCTGGGAGGCTTGGACCACTTCTGTGAGGTGGCCCAGGAGAAGCACCAGGACACCAAGCGTCTCTCAAAGGGGCAAAGCCGGCACGGTGCCCACGCTCTCTTCCAGGACATGCTGAAGCCTCCCCCAAGGTGAGGGGGTGACACTCAGGACACCATGGAAGCTGCCCTGGTCACAGAGAACAGCCTGATCCAGGCCCTTGCGGACCTGCAGGCCCTGAGTTCTACCTGCACAGACCCTCAGCTCTGTGACTTCCTGGGAACCACTTCTTGGGTGAGCAGATGAAACTTAGCAAGAAGAGGGGTGAACACCTGACTCACCTCCACAGGCTGCACTGGACAAGTGTCTCTTCAAAAGAAAGGCTTGTCCTCAAGCACAACAAGGAGCCCGTGGAGCCCAGAGACCCTCGAGGGGCCCCTTTGTGTCCCCCTGGTGTCTGGCTTCTGCCTGGGCCTCTCTCTGAAACCACTAGGCAGCCCTTTCACCACCCTGGAGCCTCTTATATGCATTGGACCAAAAGGAAACGAAGCACGAAAAAATAAGAAGAAAAAGAAAGTTCTCAGATCAGAGTCTTTATGTACTTTGCTACTAAAGACACCAAAAAGGGATAAACTAAACCCAAAGCAAGCTGAAGGAAGAGAATAATAAAGATAAATTAAAAATTGAATTTGCCTGACCAGGCGGTGGCGCAGTGGATAGAGCGTCGGACTGGGATGCCGAGGACCCAGGTTCGAGACCCCGAGGTCGCCAGCTTGAGCGCGGGCTCATCTGTCTTGAGCAAAAAGCTCACCAGCTTGGACCCAAGGTCACTGGCTCGAGCAAGGGGTCACTTAGTCTGCTGAAGGCCCATAGTCAAGGCACATATGAGAAAGCTATCAATGAACAACTAAGATGCCACAAGGAAGAACTGATGCTTCTCATCTCTGCCTTCCTGCCTGCCTGTCCCTATGTGTACCTATGTGTACCTCTCGCTGTCTCTCTCTCTGTCACACACAAAAAAAATTAAAAATAAACAGAAGCAGCAATAAAACAGAAGTTGATTCTTTGGAAAGATGAAAAGATAAACCGTTAGCCAGACTGACAGGGAACAAAAGGGAGAGGGAACGCAATGCACTTTACCAACAGCAGAGATGACAGGAGGGACGGTCACCACGGAGCCGCAGACAGTGACAGTGAATCAGGAAACACGGTGCGGAGACTCTGAGCACAGTGATTCAACAACCTGGACCAGACGAGCCAACTCCTTGACGGCTACAAACAGCCAAAACTCACCCAACAAGACCTCGACACCCTGAAGAGTCTTGTAACAATTAAAGGCCTTACACTGGTAATTAAAGAGAGAAAAACTCCTATAAAAGAAAACCCCAGGCTCAGACGGTTGTTGACTCACAGGTTCCAGCAAATGTTTCAAGAGAACACAGAGCCAACACGGCACAATCTCTTCCCCCAAAAAACAGAGGCCGGCCTGGCCCTCACGCCAAACCCAGGCCAAAACAGGCACCAGGAAAGGAAAACTGCAGGCCGACATTCCTCGTAAACCTAGGCACAAAAGTCTTCACCCCTTAGCAAATTAAATACAGCAACAAATAAAAAGAGTCATCCCACCTAGAACATGACCAAGTGGGACTGACCCTGGGAGTGCAGGGCTGGTTCGATGTGTGAAGAATCACTGAGTGGAATATATAAATGTATCACAGTAACAGTCTGAGGGAAAACACACACAACATAAATAAATGTATGGAGAGAAAAACCTGACAGGATTTAGTATCCATTTGTATTTTTTTTTAACTCTCAACAGTTGATAAGCAGCACAGAAGCCCCTCGCCCTAACCAACAGGCTGATGGGCACAAAATCCCCAGAGCAACGTTGCACTCCAGGCTGAAGCCTGAATTCTCTCCCCCACAACAGGGAAGAAGACATGATGTCTGTTCTCAGTCGTCCTATAAACATCTCCCTCGATGTCTCAGCCAGGGCCATAAGGCAAGAAAAAGAAAGAAAAGGCCAAAGAGATGGAAGAGGAAGAAATAAAATTGTCCTTATGCACAGAAGGCCTGCTTGCCTACGTAGACCATCCCCACAAAGCTACAAAGAGGCTTAGAGAGCTGATGCCTGATGTTTTCAAGGTCACCGGATGAAAGGTCACCATAAAGAAATTCACCCTGTTTCTAGACACTGGCCACCAGTGACTGGAAACAGGAATTTAAAAACTGGTACCATGTCTGATCACTCCCCCAAATGAAACACTTAAACCACAAATCTAATAAAAACACAGGTAGTATCTCCAGGTTGAACATTTCTGAATGATGATAAAATCAATCAAAATTGACTTTAACAACTTCCTAGGCACGGTCGTCAACATGATGAGTCTAGAGGTCACTGTAACGGTCCAGTACCTGGCACAAGGCGGTGTACCGGGAGGAAGTCAACTCAGAGAGACCCCTACGGAACCGAGAGCTCCTGGAAACAGACCCACGCGGGGGCAAAGGTGAGTCAGGGGAGGGCGGAGGGGCCCGCCAAGGTGAGCTGTGGGACTGGGGACGAGGGGTCTAGTCAGGGTGCCGTCCTCCAGGGGGGCTCTTGTTACCATGGATACCACACCCGGAGCCCAGAGAGGTGGAGCAAGCTCTGCATCCCCAGAGAGCCGAGAGGTGGTGGGGTTACCATGCCAACGAGCTCATTCAGGCTCCAGCATGCCCTTCCCTACTCACTCTGTGACCCGCAACCGCTACAGACCAGAAAACGGGCGCCCCGTCTCCCAGGACGGGCAGTCGCAGGGACTCCCGTGTGAGCTGCTGCATTCTGAGTGCTTCCCGGCGTGTCTGGAGGGGGAGTCACCGGTGGAAGCCGAGGCTGTGACTCTGGTGGAATTACTCTCGATGGGAAGACAGGCCTTTCGGTCAGCACAGGAAAAGGAGTCGCAGGGTCAGAATTACTCTGCACGGATACCTGAATCCCCTGCACATCAGTCTCCCTGCTCATATGCAGCCCGGACGCCACGTCAGTGGATGTGGGAGACGCAGTCTCGTGCAGGACATGGTGAGGATGGCTCCCGTACACAAAGTCGACAATCCGCTGTAACACGGGGTCACTCTCCTCACTATTCTGGGCTGATCCTCCAGCCCCAGAACTTTCTGCTCTAGAACCCCCAGAACAGCACTTCTGTGGAAGCAAAGAGGGACAGCTCACAACTCCCACTCCCAACACGGGAGCCAGGTGGGGAGGGGCCTTCCTCTGAGGAGCCCCCCTGCCCGTCCTGGTTCTCAGGAGCTCAGCACTTCGAGGGCACTCGGGGTCGCTGCCCTGGCCCATGGTGCCTGCCCCCAGGATGCACAGGGCACTGCGGGCCGGTGAGTGACCCTGCCCGGGGCCTCGTGCCAGCGGTCAGAGCGTGTGCCCAGAGCAGTGAGACCCAGGGTGTCCAGTCCAGGCTCACGCGCTCCTTGTCTCTACCTGCCTCTCTCCTGTGTCCCCAGGAGTGTGCTCTGGGCAGGGGTGGGGTGTCTGCTGAGGGCGGAGAGGTGTGGGGGGGGGGTTCCCGCGGCCTCGCACTTCCGTCCGCTGTCTGTCCCGCCGTCTGTCCGCACTCCCTGCAGCCCACCTCCTCAGCCTCTCTGACAACCTGACTGCTGGTCTGAAAAACGAAGAAACGAAACCCTCTCGTCGTGCGAGTTGCGGGTCCATCGAGGCCGAAAGGCCTGCTGTCCTTAGGAAGCCCCAGAGGTGGGCGGGTCCCCTTCCAGCCACGCCTGAATGATCACACAGGAACTGAATTTTTTAAAAATGACAATGGCTTTTATGTTTTTTTAATTTTTTTTTTCCATGCCAGGGGTGAACCAGAGAAGGTGGGAGGGAGGTGTGTGACCCCGATAGGTGTGCCAAAGTCCCGGCCGACCTGAGCAAGAGAGACCACAAAAAGGGGTCCAGGCACATCCCCACCCCGAATTCCAGGGCCCAGACGCCAGGCGGGCAGACAGGCACCAGGAGGAAGCCTCCACGGGGCGGGGTCTGCTCTGAACCTCAGAGCTCGAGACCCCTCCCCGCCGTCTCCATCCTTCTTGCTCACTTGCAAGATCAATAATTTCAAGATGTAACGAAGATCATTTTACCATCTTTTAATCACTGGAAATTGTATATAATTATTTCACCTCCAAGCTCGTGCCAAGAACCGCTCTGAAGTACTTGGCTCCTCAAAGTGTAGAAAGAAAACACTTCAATTTTGCATTCATTAAAGCATTTTTTTTCCCTTCTATCCCTGTCCATTAGCTGCCATCACACCCTGGCTGTGAGCGGTCATTACCGCGGACACGGGAGCACAGACTCGGGCTAGTAAAAATGTCAGGGGAGACGCCGTGTGTCACGGGAGGTTCTGGACGCAGAGCTCTCTGTCCTGTCCTGACCTCTCCCGTGTCCAGTTTCGAGATCTGCATGGATGGGTGAGGGCCCCTGAAGCATTATTCAGAGGTCCCCGGAAGCATCCTTGGAGCTAGATTGAAGACTCTGCTCAGATCCTAGGGTGGGAATATTACACTGATTCTTAAAATTGTTCCTTTCCTCTTACCAGACCTCGCCGGGTCTCGGCTGGGGGCCCCTTCACTGACCTCCTCTTGGGATTGGAGGCCACGTGTTTCTGCCAACCGCTAGCTCGTGCCCCTCTGTGAGGGGGTGGACGTGGCCTCTGTCAGCGGTCCCTCCTGCCCCCTGCTCGGTGTGGGGAGCTCAGCGGCTCACAGTGGTGAGGGCTTGTTCAGAAGCACCCATTCCGCCCGCGCAGAGGCTGGGTCAGTGCTGGGCTGCGTCCTGCTCCGGCCCAGGCCCACCGCCATCTTCCTGGGGCCCAAGAGTGGACCTGAGTGTGGGGTCCTCGCACCCACACATCTCTGGGGCCAGGCTGCTGTCCCCTTGAGGGGGAGGCCGCCGCCACCGTTCTGAAAGTGCAACTAGAAAGCCACGTTGTTTTCTCCATGACAACGGACACCTCGGAAAACTCCGGCGTCCCCACAGAGAGAAAATGAAGTCAGGAGGTATCTTTAAAGAGCAAACACTTTCAAAGGCCCTCGATCCCTCTGGCTGGTGTGAATAACCAGCATCTGTGTAAGAGGAACAGGCTTGGACACCCAGAGCCTCTTTAAGGAACTCGGAGTCAACAGGGCCGGTCCCCAAAAACCACACCCGGCACCCGGGGCCCCTCGACAAAGCTCGCCAGCAAGAGCCGGGCTAAGACACAAGGTGACCGCTCATCAGTCACCCTTAGTCCACACCAGTGGTGGTCAACCTGGTCCCTACCGCCCACGAGTGGGCGTTCCAGCTTTCATGGTGGGCAGTAGCGGAGCAACCAAAGTATAAATAAAAAGATATTAACTATAGTAAATTGTTTTATAAAGATTTATTCTGCCAAACTTAGCGAAAATCAGACATAAAGTTCTTGGTAACTAATTATTATTATGTTTCAACTTGCTGTAACTCTACTTTATAAATTTATAAAGTTACTTCCCTACTATAAATCGCCATGACTGTGGAACTGGTGGGCAGTTAGAAAATGTTACTACTAACAGATACAGAAGTGGGCGGTGGGTATAAAAAGGTTGACCACGCCTGGTTTACACCATTGTGCCGGCCCGGCTGCCGGAGAGGGTTCCAAAAATATCTGTTCTCCAGGAAACTTCCCGACAGGGCGTGCTGCATCACTAGTTCAGAAGTAATATTTCAACATGTTCAAGTGTCTCTTACAAGCCGCTGCCGGGACCCGGCTCAGCTGAGGGGAATGGGTGGCCTCAGTCCCCGACCAGCAGGCCCTCCGGTCCGGCGACAACTGGCCACGCTCACACTCCGTCTCCGATGTGGCAGGGTGCGGGGGCGGTCGCAAAGCTGAACCACGGGGTGCCGCAGGGAGCTCTGCCCCCATGGACTCCACGGGGGATGAGGAGCCCCCATGGTCAACATGGCCCCCCCATCTCTACGGGCCGTGTGCCTTCAGCTGTGCCGCCGTGACGCCTGCCAAAGAAAGTCACCAGGCCCTGGCTGGTTGGCTCAATGGTAGAGCGTCGGCCTGGCGTGCAGGAGTCCTGGGTTCGATTCCTGGCCGGGGCACACAGGAGAAGCGCCCATCTGCTTTTCCACCCCTCCCCCTCTCCTTCCTCTCTGTCTCTCTCTTCCCCTCCTGCAGCTGAGGCTCCATTGGAGCAAAGATGGCCCGGGTGCTGGGGATGGCTCCTTGGCCTCTGCCCCAGGCGCTAGAGTGGCTCTGGTCGCGACAGAGCGACGCCCCGGAGGGGCAGAGCATCGCCCCCTGGTGGGCGTGCCGGGTGGATCCCGGTCGGGTGCATGCGGGAGTCTGTCTGACTGTCTCTCCCCGTTTCCAGCTTCAGAAAAATACGGCCTTAGAATTTCAGCAACGGCAGGAAGGGGGGCAGGTGGTGCTTTGCTCACACACGTGGTGCTCTGCTCACAGGGGCCCTGGTGACTTCTGCTGCTGAGATAAGTAACCTAGAACCAACAGCGGCCACAAAAAGCTCGACATCTCTTAGGGAACGCAGCTCCTCTGGGAAAGGGGACATTTTTAAGAGCAATGCCTGCAGCCCTTCCGACATGACTGGGGCCAGGTTCTTCCCCACGGAGCGTGGCAGCACCTGCTAAGCAGCCCCCCCTGGAGCCCCCCCTCTCTCTGGAAATGCCTGCGTCGTCACAGGGTTCAGGAAACACTGATGTTTAACGGGAATCACACCAAACAGAGCCATCTGGAAGCCCCACGGCACCAACAACTGCAAAAACAAAGGAGGCGCGTTGGAGCCGGAGAAGCCAGTTCACCCAGTGTCCTCTCATGGTCTGTGTGCTTCTTCCTGAGTACAGAACATGTGGACCCTTGCCCCGTCTCAGGCACCACGCTGACCACTGGTGCATGACCACACCCACCCTCGGGGAGCTCACAGACTGACCAGAACACAAAGAACCCGAGTGATGGTGTCACGGAAACGGGACGGACGCCTGGCGTGCCCACAGGAGCTGGGACACAAGGTCCCCAAGCCAGGCGCGGGGCTGCCCGCTCTCAGGGCACCCCGTGGAAGATGCACACGACCCCAGTCCATGGCGTGGGGTCTTCCCCTGGGGGCCAGGGCTGGGGTCGGGGTGGCCGGGAGCAGCCTGCTGCAACAGGACTCAAGGAAGTCCCATGAGAACGTGTGATTTCCCCAAAACTTCCAGGAGTCTGTTATGAGGTTTTCTGGGACTGTCACCACGACCCTCCCTTCAGAAGGTGAGCGCCGGATGCCGGGGCCTGCCTCCCCCGGGGACCCGGCACACTGGCTCTCCACGCCGCCACGAGACTCCTGCACAGGTGACTCGCCGTGGTCAGCCCTGCCGTGGTCAGCCCTGCAGGCGTGGAGGAGTCACCGCCATAAACGGCAATGGCTGACCCGTGTGGGTCGTTCCGCGCCCACCCGTGCTGAGCAACGTGTGCGCAGCACCTCACGTCAGCCTCGCGAGACGGAGGCCGCGGGCAGTGAGGGGCCCGCCCGGTCACGGAGGCCGCGGGCAGTGAGGGGCCCGTCCGGTCACGGAGGCCGCGGGCAGTGAGGGGCCCGTCTGGTCACGGAGGCCGCGGGCAGTGAGGGGCCCGCCCGGTCACGGGGCTGGCACACAGGAGCCCGCTGCCTCTGACTCCGGACAGACGCTGGTCTCTCTGAACCCCGACTCCCTCTCCCGGGGACGGCACTGCTGCTTAACGAAGACCTTGCCTTGATGCCAAACCTGTCGGTCCTGGTCCTGCAGGGGCCCGTCCCGATGTGTTCTGGTATCAGTTCCCTGTATCATATGCTCAGCACTGATTGTATCGTTCGCAAATGAGCACCGGGCAGCAATTTCTGTCCCCCACATGATATTCTTTAGCAATCTAGCCCAGAAAAGGAGAGATGTAAAGCAAAAAAAAGGGAAAAAAAATCATGTAGGTGCTCAACCTCATTCTCTCCTTATCTTCCTGTTACATATTGACGTATTCCGGGCCATTCAAAAGCATCCAACTTGTCTTGCCCAAGCGCGGATCAGATTATCGACAGTGGAAGCTATTTAACAGGCTATTTAAAATGTTGGATCCTATCTCGGTGGGATCTGCCTCTCCTGGCCGGAGACCACAGCACGGTCAACGTCTGTGTGCGGGAACCAGGGCACCTGCTATCCACGCCGTGGGCCACGTGTGGCTGCAGTGGGATGTCCGCTCCAACCCTGGCCGCCCACCCCCGATGCTGGCCTGCACTCCTGTGGGCTTCCCGTGGCCTCGTCACAGAAAAGGACCGAGCGGACAGCGTGCCCGGGGCTGCTGGGCTGACGTTGTGTCGGGCCACCCCCACCCTGTGCTTCTCTCCACGAGCTCCAGCAACCGGCCAGCGGAGCCCGTTTCTGTGAAGGAACACTCCTCCTGGTCCCAATCATCCAGTCAACGTCGTTAGAGAGCCTGCTTCGTGCTAGGGTCTGGGGGTCTGGGGGTCTGGGGGAGGGAAACGAGTGTACTGGGAGAGCATCCGAACTCATGTTACGGGGGTACCGTGATGTCCACAGGTCTCCTCGCTGCTGGGTCTCGTCTGTTCCAACATGGGGACCAGGCAGCCCTCCTTTTCCTGCTCTGGGTCCTCAGATGCTCACCAGACCCTGGGGGACAGCCAGCAGCCTCCCGGGACTCCCACAGGCAGTGGCCTGTCTCGCTCAGCCTCCTAGTGGCTCCCCAGCTGGGAGCCCACGCCTGGTCCCCAAGTTGTGGTTTCACAGAACGCCAAGTCCTGAGAGGAGAAGGGAGAACAGCCCCGCCCCCACGACCCCTCCCCAACACCAACACTGCGTGAGACCCGCTCCTCACACGCAGTGCTCGGGGTCTGCCGACGTCTCCCTGCAGGGGCCCTGGGCCCTTCCTCCTGCTGGTTGAGTGCCCCACGGCCTGGGGGGGCGGAGGGGGGAGAGGTGAGCTATCTATCCAGTTGGCAGTATCCAGAAATAACTCAAGTTAAAAGAAAACAACAACAACCAGAAACAGAAAACAAAAAACCAAACAGAAATAAGAACAGTCTCAGGAGCCAGCGTCACCTCAGAGACACCGTGGGCCCCGCCCTGCGCCCTTCCCGACGGCCTGATCCTGCGCACTGCGGGCCGTTCCGCCCTCTGCCACCCACAGCCCCTCGGGAGGGACTCCCTGGGACCGCCAGGCACTTCCACCCTGTCCCGGGACCACTGCCTCGCTGGCCGGGCCGGGCTCTCTGCCCCCAGACCACAGCACCCCCGCCCGCCACGGCCGGGAAACCACAGCCGGCTGAGCTTGCCTGCCCCAGCGCCTGCCCCCAGCCTGACACCGCGCTGTCGCCTCTCCATCACCCCGGCCTTCTCCGGGTTCCTGGCAGCCGCCATCTGTCTCGTCAACCTCATTACTGCAAAATCTGTCAAACTCTCTCCCAAGCCCAAAGTGATAGTTCAGGACGTGGCATTAAACCCCCGGCCCCACCCAGCCTTCCCCGAAGGCCTCACTCTCCACCCCTGTATTCTCTCAGTCTCTCACCGAAGACACAGGTGGGACGAGACCAGCGTATCTCAGGCACCGTCCTCGGTGGGTGCGGCAGACTCAGTGACCAAGGGGGTCATCGCCCTGCCGGCCATGGGTCCGTTCCAGGGAACGGACGTGCCCCGCAAGTCACCGTGCACGGATGAAGGGTCAGTCCAGGCCAAAACCAGGGCTCCTGGAAATCCAGTCCTCTCCTTGCCGAGAAGTAAGCCCCCCCACACACACATATTTCCCAGCTCGAGGGGCACGCACCCACCCATGCGTGGGGACCAGCAGGGACCCGGCTGCAGCAGGCTCGGTGCAGAGAGGACACGAGCGGGGGGGGGGGGGGAGTGAGGGAGGGGACAGTGCCAGCTACAAAGGGAAGCCAGGAGGGACGCTGCCTCAGCTCGGAGGAGCTGGCTGGGAGCCCAGGCGCACGGGCTCATCACCCGCAGCAGTTTAGCTGGTCGGTGCAGAGGCTGTGGTTCTAGTTGGGGTTGTCTGAGGTATGGGGGTGGGGGCGGGGATCCTTGATTCCTCACGCCAGCATCCCCTGGGACACATCCTAATTAGGGTCGTTCTCTGGGGAAAACACATTCTTTGTCCTGTGGTGACTCCCACCAGGTCCTGGGGGAGTGACCGGGGGCTCCACACAGAGGGGTGAGCTCTCCACACACACGGGGCCCCCTCCCCAGCCAGGGTGCCCCTTCTCCCAGCACGCTGTGGGGGCCAGAGCAGAGACAGTTCCCTTTCACATAGAGAAATACGAGTCTTTCCAGAGCGGCTGGAAGGGGTGCGGCGAAGTCCCTCGCACCCGTTCACAGCACGTAGACGTCATCCTGCGTGGACCAGTGGCTCTGGGGGGCGGCGAGCTCATCACCGGCCCGGGGGTGTCTTTCTACACCCCAGTGAGCACACCGCACGGTCACCTGCCTCGTGCACGCAAGCTGGACCGCGCGGGGACCAAACCTGGAAAGAAAACAACACAGCGGCCAACGCCGCTGTCGCCAGTCCTGTCCCGTTGAAAGGAAATGAAACCTGGGTATTAATGAGATATAATTATATATTTAAAACCTTCTCCCTTGTGCGGTATACGGGAGGGATGCCAGCAAACTCACAAAGTGCGGCATTCTACCCCATTACATCTGCAATGATTAGAGATAGTTTGAACATCTGGTATATAATCTGTGATAGGAACCAGCGTTCTGCACTTTAATGGACGTCTGGAGGCTACACATATCGGATTTTATTTCCTTCTGTTAACTCCTTCCTGGGAGGACGCCTCTGCTGCCAGGATGCCTCTCTCTCCTCCCCGTCCCCGCCAGGATGGCTTGTAGCTTCCCTGGGTTCCCTCGCCCCTGGCCTACCGCTGGGTCCTCTTTCAGGAGTGGACGGGCTGGGGAAGCCACCAGACCGCTCCGGGTTATTCACTCCCCTGTGCGACCAAGTGGCTTTGACATTTGAGTGCAAAACCTGCTGGAGAAACCTTCCCCCACCCCCGCTGAGGAGGGTCTGCTCCCTGTGGGTGGGGGGTGGGCAGGGAGCGGCGAGGAGGGGCTTCTGCACGCTCTGCTGACCTCGCCTGTGACCTGCCCCGTCTGGGCTGAGCGGGACGCCCGGTCCTTTCCTTCCATCGCCGAGGCCTCTGAGGTGCGAGGCGCTGACAGAGTCTTTGACTGGCACGAGCTTTCATTGAAAAAAACTAGGTGCTTTTCCTGCCTCATGTAGGGTGTGTTTAGCCCCAAGCTAAACAAGGAAGGCCTCAGCCTCCTGCATTTCTGCAGGGAAAGAAAGATCTTTGCTGAGACGGCGAAGTGACAGCAACAGCTTTAGCTTTATTTATTGAAATGTGAGTGAACGCCAGCACCTGGGAAAGCCTACCCACCGGCCCTCGCCAATCGGCAGGGACAGTGATTGACAGGCAGCCCAGCCGGGGACGTGTCGGTGACGGGCCGGCGGCTCAGGTCCCCTCCGCCTGCCGCCAGCACAGGCGGGGAGCTGTGCCGTGGTGAGTGGGTTTTGGGGGCGAAACGACCATTTTCATGCCTGGGATTTAACGGCCGGTGCCGAAGGCTGTCATAAAGGCCACCGTGACTGCTCGTAACCACCGCCGGGGTAATAAGACGAGAGGCGGGGCCTCCGCACCCTCCGGCGATAACTCAGGTGAGAGTTAAGGACCCGTAAGGAGGGAATGGGCCCCGGGGGACGGAGGAAACATGGTCCTTGGAAAAGCAGGAAGCAGAGGGCTCGCGGGACGGGAGCCGGGAGCCGGGAGGAGAGGTACGGTCCTCACGGGCACGAGGGGCGTCCCTGTCCCCGCCGTCCCGCCAGGCTGACCTTCCGCCCAGGTGCCAAGCTCTCTGAGGGCAGCGCCTCTGGTGGGTGGAGGGGTCTCAACGGGGGCATGTCCCTCCCACCAGGGGACAGTGAGAAGTGTCTGCAGACATCTGAGCTGTCACAGCCGGGGGCTGGGGCTGGGGTGGCCACCGCTGTCTGCTGAGGAGCACGACGTAAGCGTCTGCTCGTCAGGACGCGCCCTTTCGAAGGGCAGATTCCATCTCAGGACGTGGGGGGGTCGGATGGGGATGGCACTGAGTTGAAAGCGCGCCCCCCACACCTGTGACGGCTTCACCGGGTTCATCTGAGGCCGAGTTCCCAGCAAGGAGGGGCCCTTCCTGATCGGTGTGCTCCCAGCTCGTTGGCAACGTCCAGAAACCCAGGGAGGGGCCCACAGACTGCCCCCTGCTGTCTGGACACCGACCGTGGGGCACCGTTTTCAGAGGCTTTTAAGACGGAATAACTGTCGAGTGTCCCAGCCCCCCCCCCGGGGGATGCCAGGGGCCCCACGCTCATCACACGTGGTCCTCGCCCCTTCGGGACGGCGGTGCGGCCAGACGGCCCCTTGTCCACCCTTCATCAAAGCCGTGGTGCCCGCCACCGAAACCACTCAGGTTCAGGGGAAGCTTCATCTTACACTGTCCTAACGTCCCTGGTTTCGCCCTTTAAGATCTGACGAGCGTCCAGATTTGGAAACCTTTACAGCAGTAGCATGAGCGCCGACCATATCCCCCCAATAAATAGAGAGAGAGGGAAAGAGAGAGAGAGAGGGGTCCCCACCCCCAGCTCTCGACCTTAATGGAATCCAGATGTCAAGTCAGCGTCAGCCTCAACCCCAGCCCTGTGACCTGGGACGAGGCCCAGTCCCCTCTCCCCAGTCCCAGGGCCTCCGGCTCCAGGCCCATCCGGAGCTGCTGCTGCGGCTCCCCTGCCCGGTGTCCCCCAGAGCACCTCCTGCTGGCGGCTGGGGGCTCTGGACCGAGGAGCCTCTGCCTGCCCCAGGCGGCAGGTCACTGCCAGCTCAATCAGAGTCCTCTCTTCTTTAAAGTCCCTCATCCTTTCTGCCGATCCGATCCGGCCTCCACGCCTTCCGATCCCCAGGAACTCCCCTCACCCCCACCCCCACCCCCACCTAGCCCACTGATGTCCCAGCAACTCAGCAAAGTCCAGTCCTAACGCTGTGTGTCTGAGGGAAGCCACCCCTGACCCCAGGCTCAGGCTCAGGCCCCACTGCCCACGGCTCAGCACCTGCCAACAGGCACCAGGCCAACGTCAGGACATCTTAGCCCCAGGACACGGGACAGTCATCACCTCCCTACAGCACTCTTCCTTGGGAGGGGGCCAGGACCTCAGTCACTTTTACGTAGCTGCCTTCTAGGATGTCAAACACGGTGGGGGTGTCTGCTGTGACCCCCCCTCCCCAGCTCTGGGCCAGCCGACGTCTTCTTCCCTTCTGCCCAACCAAGTGTCTCCTAGCAAACGTCCCCTCCTGCTGGTGACGAGCATGTCTCTCTGCCGCCCCCCAGCCCATGCTGTGAAGCTCCATGTGGGCAGGGACAGTGCTGCAGCTTTGCTGTGTCCCTGGCACAGTGCCTGGCCTGGCTCAGAGGACAGATGTGGGGGAGGGAAGGAGGCGGGGCAGCTGGGAGCCCAGGCTCATCACACCTGTCACCCTCCCCACTGCCTTGAGGGGTGAGGGTGTGTGGGAGGGGTGTGGGAGGGGCGTGGAGGGTGGTATTCGTGTTCACAGGGCCTGGTGACATGACACACAGTGACCTTGATTCTGCCCAGAACCTGGGGACGGAGTGAACGGCCCCTTATGCGGCCCCCCACTAGGTTATCTGAAACCAGGCATGTGGATGCAAGTCCAGGAAAAGGTGCCCCAGGGAGACTGACCTCCTTGTGGGCTTCCCCCCCCCACATGCCCCATCCCCTCCCCCACCCAAGGTCCCCATCTCATAGGGCGGTCTCCCAGGAAGAAAGCGCTTCCAAAGCTCAAAGACCCGAAAGGTGGGAACTCAAAGTTGGGGCACTGAAGGTCAACACTCTGAATGGTGCCTGGTGAGAGGGTTCCTGGCCTCCCTCGACCTCACCAGCCACCGCTCTTGTCCAGAAGGAAGACCAGCCCTGCGGCGACTGTGGCTCTCGCCCTCGGGGACAGTGACTCTCCGCCTCTCCCTCCCAGAAGTGCCCGTCCCCAGCCTCGCTCCGTGCCGTGGCCTCCCCCCCACGGTCCTTCCGGAGGCAAGAGCTCAACACTGACCAGGTCCAGGGGCCAGCGCCCCCCACACGGTGTCCTCGCACGGGGCACCCCTCCAGCTCTGAGAGGAGTCTGCGCTCACCTCACCCAGACCTAACAGCTACCAAGCACCTGACCTGGGCCAGACCTCAGGCCGTGGGGCCCTGGGGGCCAGCAGAGGCCGCCCCACATACTGACAGTCCCCGGAGTAAAAGAGCGTGCACACCCCGGTGTACTCGCGTCCGAGGGGCTGTGACAGACCTCAGGCCGTGGGGCCCTGGGGCCAGCAGAGGCCGCCCCACATACTGACAGTCCCCGGAGTAAAAGAGCGTGCACACCCCGGTGTACTCGCGTCCGAGGGGCTGTGACAGACGCCAGGGTGTGTCTGGCTGAGGACGACAAGGCTTCCCGTGGAGAGGGCCCCGCCCTGGCTCACGGGCGCACAGGACTGAAGGCCAGCGATGGGGACGCAGACGGCAGGCCAGTCGGAGTGAGTCAGCCCGCAGTCTGTCAGACCTGTCAGCCTTGACTTTGACTTTACCCAGATGATAAAGACCTCTCTGCGTCCCTCTTTGTTCCCAGTCAGAAGACAGCATCTCTCTTCCATTCAGTTGCTAAATATTGATCAGGGCAGAACGGACCCACCCTAGGGTCTGGGAGAGGTGAGCAGGGCAGGGCGACCCAGGGACAGGGGTGGGAGGGGAGGGTGGGGGTCAGGGAGAGGACCCTCTGGGGGCCCCAGGCACAGAGGACGGACACATGCCTGGGGACAGCAGTCCTCAGCGCAGACTGGCACCTTCTCTCCTTCAGGACACTTATCCCAGGGTCTGGGGGGCAGGCCACCAATGGGGTGCCTCTAGCAGAATCGGCTTCAGAGGCCTTCCTCTGGGCCGACCGTCGATTGCGGCTGGGTTTCTATGGGAATGTGACTCTTGGTTTTTATTTTAAACTCACCCAATGTCCAAAGTGATTTGAGGCAGCTTCTCAGAAAAATTCGCACCTCTAGTTACACAGGCTGGTAAGATGCAGACACATTTCAAAGCCCAGAAGCCAGGTAAGGACGGGAAAAAGCTAAGACCCAGCAAGCCAGCACTGCCTCCTCCTCCTCCTTCCCACCATTGGGGGCTGGGCCTCTTCTTCGGTGGCTGCGCCCATCGCTGAGCAGGGCGGGCACGCTGTCCCGTCTTAAGGCTGAGCCACCTGAGAAGTGATGGTCTCGCAGTCCCACGGGGAGTGGACCACATGCTCAGGACAGGGGTTCCCTGATGTCTTCTCGCCCTCCCTGGGCAGGCACGGAGGAGGTCGTCAGCTACCACTGGGCCCAGAGTCTCCCGGTGCCCATCGGGGAACCGGAGGGAGCCGGCCCGTGAGGAACTGGCGTGGGCAGCGTTCGGGTCAGGGTTCCTGGGGTCCTAAGTGCAACTACTGATGATGCCCCTCTGCGCATCTGTGGTCTTGCCGGTGGACGCAGTGGCCTCTGCCCACCACACTGCACAGGGCCTGCTGTCTCTCTGACCCAACCGCTCCCTTGTGATCTGTGTGACGTGTGTGTGTGTGTGTGATGTGTGTGTGATCTGTGTGACGTGCATGTGTGTGATGTGTGCGTGCGTGATGTGTGTGTGTGATCTGTGTCACGTGCATGTGTGTGATGTGTGTGTGATGTGTGTGATCTGTGTGATGTGCATGTGTGTGACGTGTGTGTGACACGTGTGTGTGAGTGCTTGTGTATGTGTGTGGCGTGTGTGCGTCTATGTGTGCGTATGTGACGTGTGTGCGCATGTGCGTGTGACACGTGTGTGTGAGTGCTTGTGTATGTGTGACATGTGTGTGATGTGTGTGCGTGTGTGACATGTGTGCATCTGTGTGTGTATGTGATGTGTGTGTGACATGTGTGTGCGTGTGTATGACGTGTGTGTGCATGCATGTGTGTCCGTGTGTGCACATGTGTGTGTGCGTATGTGACGTGTGTGTGCGTGTGTGTGACGTATGTGACGTGTGTGTATGCATGTGTGTATGACATGTGTGTATGTGGCATGTGTGTGTCCGTGTCTGTGCGTGTGTATGTGACGTGTGTGCGTGTATATGTGACGTGTATGTGCATGTGAGCTCCATGTCCCCTCTGCTTCTGTGTGTGATCTGTGTGACGTGCATGTGTGTGATGTGTGTGTGATGTGTGTGATCTGTGTGACGTGCATGTGTGTGGCGTGTGCATGTGTGTGTGACGTGTGTGATCTGTGTGACGTGCATGTGTGTGGCATGTGTGTGTGCGTGTGCGACACGTGTGTGCGAGTGCTTGTGTATGTGTGTGGCGTGTGTGTGGCGTGTGTGACATGTGTGTGATGTGTCTGTGTGCGCACATGTGGCATGTGTGTGCACGTGCATGTGTGTGTCCGTGTGTGTGTGTGCGTGTGCGCATGTGTGTCCGTGTGTGTGCGTGCATGTGTGTGTCCGTGTGTGTGCATGTGATGTGTGTGTGCGCATGTGTATGTGACGTGTGTGTGCATGTGAGCTCCATGTCCCTTCTGCTTCCATGTCAGCCCCCCTCTTCCCGGACTTCCCTGCACTGGTCACTCACTGAAGGTCCACGCGGGGCCTTCGGCAATCTGTCATGAGAATAGCACACGGTCTGACATGCGGATCAGTGAGAAACATACTTCACCCCCCACACACACCCAGTGCAGGGTGAGCACAGCACAGGGCAGCTGTGCTGTTCTGTTTCTGATGCCCAGGTCAGCTCTCCGTCCATCCTGACAGACAGACAGACAAGCTGGTGTCTGTTGAGAACCAATGCCTGGCTTCCAGTAGGAGTGTCTCCACACCACGACTGGTGCGCCGTCCTGGGGAGAGCTGGGTCCACGGCCCTGGTGCCCAGGGGACGTGGCTCCAGCACAGTGGGGGCGCCGGGCACACACTTGGACGGCTGTACAAATTCGGTGCCCACCACCATCAGAAGATCCCAGAGGAAACAGAAATGAACATTTGGGCATCTTTTTTTCATGTACTGAAATTATCTTTTTTTCCTTTCTTTTTCTCTCCTAGAGAAGCAGCACTCCCACACCTTAAGGGAGGAAGCCAGAGACACGGGTCTGATGCAAATCTATTCTAAGAAGACTGTGGGGCCATCTGGTGTCCAATGCCGACAGGACGACAGGGCCGGCGCTGGAGATGGATCGGGCGGGTGGGGGTGGGAGGGGAGGGGAGGGGAGGCCGACTCCTTCTCATCCAAGTCCACAACGCAGCCCGTCAGCAGGACAAGAAGGTGGGAGAAAGCACCTTCTGTTGTGGGAAGCAGATCAAAGCAGAGAAGATACTGTCTTCCCAAGAAAAGGGTGGGTGGGAGACCTCCAGACAGAGGGAGCCTGGCGGCTGGGGGCTCAGGCCACTGGGTGTCCAGCGTCCCTGGTGGCCGTCCACGGGCTCCTGCTCCTCTCCCGAGCGCATCAGCGTTCAGGCACCCGGCACCCAGGCACGAGAGCCTCCCGTGGGCACCACCTCTCCGGGCTTGGTGCTCCCTGAAAAATGTGGTCCCGGTCCCCAATGCCAGCTTCCTATAGGGCGCTGAAATAATTCATCCAATATTTGGAATGTGTAATTGAATCTCTAATGCCAATTAGCAAATTACTAATGAAATAATCAGGGGCTTTTATGGTTTATAGTTCGGCTCGAATTTTAATTCTAAGTGGTTATTGATTCTAAATAGAGTAGACTCCGCGCGGCACACATGAGGTGTGTGGGTCTAAGGCGGGAAGGAGAGGGGAGGCACAGGGTGGTAGACTGAGCACCGGGCGGGAAGGAGAGGGGAGGTACAGGGTGGACTGAGCACTGGGCGGGAAGGAGAGGGGGGTACAGGGTGGTGGGCTGGGCACCGGGCGGGAAGGAGAGGGGAGGTACAGGGTGGTGGACTGAGCACCGGGCGGGAAGGAGAGGGGAGGTACAGGGTGGACTGAGCACCGGGCGGGAAGGAGAGGGGAGGTACAGGTGGTGGACTGAGCACCGGGCGGGAAGGAGAGGGGAGGTACAGGGTGGACTGGGCACCGGGCGGGAAGGAGAGGGGAGGTACAGGGTGGACTGGGCACCGGGCGGGAAGGAGAGGGGAGGTACAGGGTGGACTGGGCACCGGGCGGGAAGGAGAGGGGAGGTACAGGGTGGACTGAGCACCGGGCGGGAAGGAGAGGGGGGTACAGGGTGGACTGGGCACCGGGCGGGAAGGAGAGGGGGGTACAGGGTGGACTGAGCACCGGGCGGGAAGGAGAGGGGAGGTACAGGGTGTTGGACTGAGCACCGGGTGGGAAGGAGAGGGGAGGTACGGGGTGGGCTGAGCACCGGGCGGGAAGGAGAGGGGAGGCACAGGGTGGGCTGAGCACCGGGCGGGAAGGAGAGGGGGGGTACAGGGTGGACTGGGCACCGGGCGGGAAGGAGAGGGGAGGTACAGGGTGGACTGAGCACCGGGCGGGAAGGAGAGGGGAGGCACAGGGTGGTGGACTGAGCACCGGGCGGGAAGGAGAGGGGGGTACAGGGTGGACTGAGCACCGGGCGGGAAGGAGAGGGGGGGGTACAGGGTGGACTGGGCACCGGGCGGGAAGGAGAGGGGAGGTACAGGGTAGTGGACTGGGCACCGGGCGGGAAGGAGAGGGGAGGTACAGGGCGGGAAGGAGAGGGGAGGTACAGGGTGGTGGACTGGGCACCGGGCGGGAAGGAGAGGGGAGGTACAGGGCGGGAAGGAGAGGGGAGGTACAGGGTGGTGGACTGAGCACCGGGCGGGAAGGAGAGGGGAGGTACAGGGTGGTGGACTGGGCACCGGGCGGGAAGGAGAGGGGAGGTACAGGGCGGGAAGGAGAGGGGAGGTACAGGGTGGTGGACTGGGCACCGGGCGGGAAGGAGAGGGGAGGTACAGGGCGGGAAGGAGAGGGGAGGCACAGGGTGGTGGACTGGGCACCGGGCGGGAAGGAGAGGGGAGGTACAGGGCGGGAAGGAGAGGGGAGGTACAGGGTGGTGGACTGGGCACCGGGCGGGAAGGAGAGGGGAGGTACAGGGCGGGAAGGAGAGGGGAGGCACAGGGTGGTGGACTGGGCACCGGGCGGGAAGGAGAGGGGAGGTACAGGGCGGGAAGGAGAGGGGAGGCACAGGGTGGTGGACTGGGCACCGGGCGGGAAGGAGAGGGGAGGTACAGGGCGGGAAGGAGAGGGGAGGTACAGGGTGGTGGACTGGGCACCGGGCGGGAAGGAGAGGGGAGGTACAGGGCGGGAAGGAGAGGGGAGGTACAGGGTGGTGGACTGGGCACCGGGCGGGAAGGAGAGGGGAGGTACAGGGCGGGAAGGAGAGGGGAGGTACAGGGTGGTGGACTGGGCACCGGGCGGGAAGGAGAGGGGAGGTACAGGGCGGGAAGGAGAGGGGAGGTACAGGGTGGTGGACTGGGCACCGGGCGGGAAGGAGAGGGGAGGTACAGGGCGGGAAGGAGAGGGGAGGTACAGGGTGGTGGACTGGGCACCGGGCGGGAAGGAGAGGGGAGGTACAGGGCGGGAAGGAGAGGGGAGGTACAGGGTGGTGGACTGGGCACCGGGCGGGAAGGAGAGGGGAGGCACAGGGTGGTGGACTGAGCACCGGGCGGGAAGGAGAGGGGGGTACAGGGTGGACTGAGCACCGGGCGGGAAGGAGAGGGGGGGTACAGGGTGGACTGGGCACCGGGCGGGAAGGAGAGGGGAGGTACAGGGTAGTGGACTGGGCACCGGGCGGGAAGGAGAGGGGAGGTACAGGGCGGGAAGGAGAGGGGAGGTACAGGGTGGTGGACTGGGCACCGGGCGGGAAGGAGAGGGGAGGTACAGGGCGGGAAGGAGAGGGGAGGTACAGGGCGGGAAGGAGAGGGGAGGTACAGGGTGGTGGACTGGGCACCGGGCGGGAAGGAGAGGGGAGGTACAGGGCGGGAAGGAGAGGGGAGGTACAGGGTGGTGGACTGGGCACCGGGCGGGAAGGAGAGGGGAGGTTCAGGGTGGTGGACTGGGCACCGGGCGGGAAGGAGAGGGGAGGTTCAGGGTGGACTGGGCACCGGGCGGGAAGGAGAGGGGAGGTACAGGGTGGACTGGGCACCGGGCGGGAAGGAGAGGGGAGGTACAGGGTGGACTGAGCACCGGGCGGGAAGGAGAGGGGAGGCACAGGGTGCTGGACTGAGCACCGGGCGGGAAGGAGAGGGGAGGCACAGGGTGCTGGACTGAGCACCGGGCGGGAAGGAGAGGGGAGGCACAGGGTGCTGGACTGAGCACACAGTGGGTTCACAGGCCATCACGCTCCATCAGACTGAGCGGCAAAACCCCAGTTGTGAGAAGTTTCACACACGGCTGCAGAGGAGCCTCCACTGGACCGTCCCTCTGGATGGGGCCCTGGGGGCACATGGTGTCTTTGAGGACCAAGACAGCCCTGTGGGTTCCTAGTAACGTAGTAACACCGTCAAGAGAGGCGTGAGCCACGGACAACAGCCCGTTCATCAAACGCCCTTCTCCTCCGGCACGGGGAGCAACATGCTCACCGCACCCCGAGTCCACGTGTGGGAGCCGGCCCCCCAACATATTTCCTTGCTGTTGTTAGAGAAGCTGAATACTAGGAACTTATGGAATATAACACTGTTTTCCCCCAAGGAACAGTTTTTCACCAATCTTATTTCCCTCACTTCTTATTTAACAAGATGTGTCCTCACTTACTTTTTCTACGCAGACCCTGCCCCAGGGACCTCCTCATACATACTGGACTGCACTGTGGGCGGCACAGAGGACCCTCCCGGGGTACGCACTGCCACGATCTCCGTTACACGGAGGAGGTCACGGGGGCACCGAGATTTTCGACAACCTTCGACAACTTAGCGCAGCTCCTGAGTGTCGGGGTGGTCCAGATCCCAAGCCAACACCGTTCCTTCCGACACACTGCCCCTTGAGGTAGTGAACGGTCATTCAGAGCCAGCCAACCAGCCAACCAGCCGTGTGGGGACAGCCCTCCCAGGACTCACACAGCCTCCTCTGCAGGCCGGCTGCCGGCCACTCTGAAGACAGCAAGTCCGAAGGTCATGTCATGGGGGGGCTCTTCAGGGGTCACCGAAATCTCAGAGGAAGTGGGGTGCAGCAGAAACCGAGCCCCAAGTAAGGCCTGGACCCACGGCCCCCGGCTGCTCAAGCGGTTCCTCCTGCTTACGATAAAGGGTGCCTCCTCGCTGACCGCCGGGGCTCCCACTTGGGCGAGGCTGGCCCCAGGAAGACGTGCCACGTACAACCCCCCTCCGTCGGCAGCATCTGGGAGCAGGAGGGGACCTGCCCTCCGTGCAGCTAGGCAGTGATTTAAACACTCCTGCAGCTCAACGGGGAATCTTGGGTTTCATTAATTAATACATCAATAGAAGCCAATGGAGAAAAACACGACTTGTTATCTGGCTTCTCAGATGGTAGACATGGGCTCATTAGCCTTAAGCATATCAGCCCGATAACACTATTTATTCCATACAGAATAATGATCTACTTGGGGGGACTGCAGTGAACCGAAGGCCGCTCCATCCATTAGCACCGCTCACCACACATGCACACGCAGGACAGCCTCCACCGTGGGCCTGGCCGGCCCCCACGCGCGTCCGTGCGCCACCGACCTGCAGGACGACGGAGGGCACCCGGCCGGGGTCTCACACCGCCTCCCGGGCAGCGTGGGATTCCACTCGGAACCAAACCCACCAAAGCCTCTGAGTCACGTTCACAGGGCAGGCGAGAGGGGCCAGCAGCTCCCGCCCAGTAGGAAGAGGCGGGCGGTCAAGCACGCGCACTGGGCAGCGGCCCCTGTTTGAGAAAGTGCCGGACAGAAGCAGGCAGGGGGGCCCAGGCCCGGCTGTGGGGGGGTCGGGCGGGGCGGGAGGCAGGACGGAGCGGGGTCGGAACACCCACCGCGACCGCACACTCAGGGCCGCGCCCCCCACGGGAGGAAAGGGCCGTGGGGAGAGGGTGTGCTCCCGCCTTGGCAGTGGGCCTCTGAGGGGGCGGGCCACAGGCGCGGCGTGGCTGTCCCTGCAACACGGGGCTTTCCGTGAATGTTCCCGAACGGCACAAGCGGCGCTTTATTTGTCGTGCTTTCTGCCCCACAGGAGAGCGCCGCGGAATTCTTCCCCACGGCTCTGGAGCTGCCTGTGCCCGCACCCTGCTCACCTGCGGCCCACGCGGGATCTGCACACGGCCCACGCGGCGTCTGCACACGGCCCACGCGGCGTCCTGCACGGGGCTCATGTGTGCCTGCTCGCAGTCCACACGTGTCTGCTCGCGGCCCACGCGGCGTCTGCACACGGCCCACGCGGCGTCCTGCACGGGGCTCATGTGCGCCTGCTCGCAGTCCACACGTGTCTGCTCGCAACCCACGCGGCGTCTGCACACGGCCCACGCGGCGTCTGCACACGGCCCACATGGCGTCTGCACACGGCCCACATGGCGTCTGCACATGCGCAGTCGACAGCCTGTCTCCTGCCGGCAGACGGCACGTGGACAGAGGCCCGCCCTTCTCCGGCCACAGCTGGCAGGGGCAGGGGAAGCGCTGGCTACAGGAGTCATCAAAAATAAAATATTTTTTCCAATTTAATAAAATGTTACAGTCCACACTCAAGACCAACAGCTTGTCAAACTGGATTCCTGTTAGACGAAGGGGAGCGGAGGCCAGCCGCGAGCAGGGCTGGGGGCGGGGGGACAGCGGCCCAGCCGGGAGCCGGTGGCGGCGTCTGCAGCGCGACCCTCGGTTTGCGGAGGACGGTCCCAGGCTCGGGCGGCCGGAGGCGCCGGCCAGGTGGAGTGGGAGGGAGGCGCCCCTCGGTCCCTCGCAGGGCACGGGGTGGGCAGGGCCTGGGCCCCCCAGGGTCACAGGAGAAGCCCCGCAGCTCTCCTGCGTCTGGGACGAGATTCCTGAAAACAGGTTTGTTTCCATCCCCTTCGCGAGTCTGAGCTCCGAATGGAAAGTCCTCCCGGGTGAGTACCTGCCACAGAGAAGGCTTTAATGTGCGTTTGGAGATGGGACTCCGGGGGTGTCCTCCCCTCCCTGTCCCACCTGCTGTCCCCCGGGAGCCCCCGAGGAGGCCACAGGCCCAGCTGCCCCCCACGGGTCCCCACCCGCAGCACTGTGGACAGCGCCACCACTGGCAGCCAGTGTCCACCCTCGGGCCTGCGTGGCCCACACCGCTGCCCCCTCTGGTTTCCTGGGTCAGCCGTGGCTGCGTTCTGTGCTCATGGACAAACTGCCCATCCACGGCTGACCCTTGGCATGAGTCCCCCAGCCCCGGTCAAACCATAGGATTCTCGTCGTCGTGAGCGGCGATAGGCTTCCTGCCAGGGAAGGCGGGGTCGGCCGTGTGCCAGGTGCTGGCAGGCAGAGTGGTGTCTGTGAGTGCGTGAGGTTGGGGCGGGGGCATTCCTTAACGGACAGCATCAGCCGGACAGACCCGCCCAACACCAGGCCTGCTAGTGTGACCCCACGCCCCCCTGAGCCCAGCAGGGCCCTCACCGTCCATCGCCAAGCCACTCAGGCTCAGCCGCCCGGACCGTGGGCAGAGGGTGTGCTCCCGCCTTGGCAGGGACCCTCCCCTGCCAGCTTCCCTGCTCCCGTCCACCCAACCTGGGCCCCGGCTCGTCCCCGCCTGTCCCATCGTCCTCTCTGTACAGGTCTGCTCCATACTCCCCGAGGGAAGAGAGGGGTCCCGTCTCCTGCGCGTCCCTCGCTGTCAAACACAGACGGTGCACAGGAGAGACCCCGGCGAACACCTAATGACTGAAGTCGGGCAGTGGGCGCGGAACGGGTGGGCCCTGGGGGGGGAGGGAGGCCGTGTGTCTCTGCTTGTGTTGACCCGTGGGCTCCCTCTGCCCGCGGAGGGGGAGGCTGAGGCCCCTGTGCCCCGCACAGCCAGGCAGGGCGGGGACAGTTTCCCAGGTTCCCCGAGCGTCGGCAGAGAGAGGCCCCCAGCAAGGGTATCAGCAGGGCTCACAGCCTGTGGCGGGCTCTGGGCGCTGTCCGGTGTTCTCTGTCCAGTTGTCGCTGGTGAAACCTTCTGTTTCTACCTCCAGGCACCTGATGCTGCCTGTCCTCCATCAGAATGGGGGGGGGGGCAGGGGTCATCTGGAAAGGCCAGTCCTCTCCTCAGACACCCCCACCCCCATCCTGTGCCTCTGTGGCTCCCGCTCCCACCGGGGTTACCTGGGCCGGCCTGTGAGTTTTAGAAGACTTGGCTCACAATGCAGATAGCCCTGGTCTCACTGTGGTGGAGGACAACTCTCCCTCTCTGACGTGACAGCCCTCTCCATCGGTGCTGGAGTTCCCTTGGGCTCTAGCCAGGTGCAGGGACCAGCCGCACAGCAGTGACCCCACACTGTGTCCGGGCCCTGTGCGTGGGGGCAGAGAGGAAGTCATTGTCCCAGAGCTGGACAGGGGACCCTGAGGAGGAGGTGCTGTGCTCAGTGTGTACGGTGGGTGCGCAGCGTCTGAGAGCCCCCCCCCCCCGTGGGCAGAGTGCTCCTTTTCCCGTGGAAGTCCTCCCGGAATGCAGCGTGACTTACGTCTCGGAATGCTCTGCACACAGCCTGACTTCCTACAGTAACGGGTCCTGCCCGTCCCCTCCACATCTGCAGGACAGTGAAAATCACTGGACAACAGTGGGGCCATCCACACACACCAGCCCATGGAAGCCTGGTCCTCCAACCCCTCACCCAGCTCCTGGGGTGCCGGTCTCCCCGGCCTGCTGGCTGGTCACAGAAGCCACCGGGCACCTCGGGCTTTCGCTCTGAGACACGTGGACCCTTCCTTCTAGAGCTGTCCCTCTGCCCCCCACACCCGGCCCTGGTCTCCAGGCAAGGCCTGCGGCTTCCCCTGGGCGTGGGTGCTCAATCTCACGTCTCGTCCCTACTGCCCTGACGGTTAGTCCCGTCCACCTTGGTGTGCAGGACTGAGTGGCGGAGGGACCGGCCACCCAGGAGCCCGCTCTGCAAGACCACCTGCCCCAGAACTCAGTGGAGGGCAGCTTCTTGGGTCCTTCCTACGGTCATCAAGCCTCTACCTGTGACCTTCCGGAGGGCAGGGCTCAGGTCTGGCCCACAGCTGTACAGCCAGTGCCCAGCACATGCCCTGGGACAAAGTGTGGCCACTGACTATCGAGTGAGGTCTGAGACAGCTGGCTGACCAGCTTCTCCTGACTATCAGAGGTCACAGCCGCGCCTTCTGGAATCAGTGAGTTCTTTCCCGGGGACCATAAACCTACTTCTGTAACCACACAACCACAACAGCGACCTTTAGACATCACTCTATAGAGAGCCCCCAGAGAGCTTCTGAGGTAACCAGCGTGTCTGTCGTCTGCGGCAGGAGCACCGCCTGAGGTCCCCACACCCTCACCGTCATCCTCCCTCTCCAAGGGGCACGTCGGGCACAAGAAACCCCAGTGTCCTCCCGCACGGACACGCAGCGTGTCAGGACGCTGACGCCTGACCCAGAACGACCCACATTTTCGAGGCAAACAAAATACTGGAAGTGCCCGATGCCCTCGCGCAGTGCCTTCACCCCCAAGGTTAGCCAACCGGGAGCACAGGGGAGGGCGTGGTCAGCCATCATCGTCCCTGCTAGCACATGCGCTCAGTCCACCGACTCCAGCCTCCGCCTGGCCAGAGGGACGCTCCCGTCCTGACCTGAGGTGGGGAGGAAGGACCCAAGTGCTGGGGGCCTGGGTCCCGGAGGAGGGAACTGACTCACACCCCAGTCAGGCGGGCTCCCCTCACCTGCGCCCACACCCTCGGGCCCCAGGGCACATGCGGCCCTGACCTCCCGGGCTCAGGCCCCGCCTCCCCAGGCGGATCTATTACATGCATTTAGCGTAATTTACGCCGGGCCCTCTAAAGCGTTTAATTCGTCCTGCTGTCACCCACCCCAGAGACGCACCTCCTCGTCGTCCATTATTTTTGAAGTATTTATGTGGGTCTCACCGAAAACCACCCCCGTCAGCAAACTGAGAAATGGAAAGGCATTAAGATGAGGCGGTGACCCCAGGGTCACGGGCATGAGTGTGACCAGGGTCAGCGGGGCTGAAGAGGGAGAGGCTGACCGGGCTGCGGGCTCCGCCCCTCCCCCCTGGGCACGCCCCTCACTGCCCGGGCAGGACGCTTAGATTGTCATGGAACACTTAGCTGTGCCCATCACCCTGTGGGCAGATGTTGGCACTGGGCAGGTCTGAGTCCGTGGGTGGGGTCTGGGGGGCTGGTCTCGGGGGAATTGGAGCAGCTCTGTCTATGCCGGCCAGCCCCTTCCTCCCACGCGGGAACACCCTCCCTGGCTGCGGCAGGAGGAGACACAGCCTCTCCCAGGCGTTCCTGGGGTCCCTCTGAGCCTCGTTGGGGGGCCTCGTGTCTGGAGCTAACAAGCTCCCCACCATAGTCTCGTGATTACCATCAAAGGTAACTGGGCTGGACACTTTTATTTATTCAGTCGGGCTCACTGGAGGGCTCACTACTATTCCAGGCCTTTTTGGCACACAGGCTCTGAAAGACAGGTCCCTGCTCGCTCTCTCATAGAACCTGAGCTCCAGGGCAGAAGGCAGACCATAATCGTGTGAACGAGGGGCGACCGAGGTGTTTTTAGGGGAATGAGTTCCTGTCACAAGGAATACAGAAGACTGTGACATGGCACACATGAATGAATACACACTGGTGACAGAAAGCTTCTCTGAGGGACAGCGGAGTTGAAACCTTAAAAAAGAAAGGTACCCAGGATGAAAGGTACAAACACAAAGAGCAAGTGCAAAGGCCCTGGGGCAAGGGCAGGTTTGGAGGCCTGACACACACACAGCCATTCTGATCAGAGATGGAGGGCATTGCGAGGGGCAGGGGGCTAGAGGGTGGAGTTAGAGGGATCGTCAGGGTCAGAGCACGTAGGGGGCTTAAAGGCCACAGTGGGAGAACCGGTTTATTCGGACAGAAGAAGTCAATGAAGGGTTTGAAGCAACGCAGTGCCCTGAGCTGAGGTGCAGAATAAAATGTTGACAGAGTCTAGTGGTTCCTCAGAAGTTCGAACATAGAATTACTTAACGACCCAGCATGTCCACACCTAGGTAAGCATCCAAAATTAAGTGAAACCAGGCACCCAAACTCGTATACATGAATAGTTACAGCCGAAAGGCAGGAACGGCCCACATGGCAGCGCAAAAACCGATGGACAAACCGTGGTCCGTACTCACAGCAGACTGTGACCCCGGTCACAGAAAACGACCTTGACACATGGTGCTGGAATGCAGATGCACCTTGAAAACATCGCACTAAATGAACTGGGTCAGACGCCCAAGGTCACACGTTGTAAGATCCCTTCCATGTGCAACATCCAGAGCAGGTCAATCCACAGAGACCGAGGGCCGACTGCAGTGGCCAGAGGCTGGGGAGAAGGTGAGGCTTCACAGAGTGGGGCTTTCTTTGGGGGTAACGGAGCTGATTTGGAACTTAATATCGTCAGCGGTGACCCAACATTGCGAACGTACTGAATGCCATCAGACTGTGCACTTTAAAATGGTTCAACTTTAGGTGTGAGTTTCACATCCATACAAACAACAAACAAAAGGCTGATGTTCTTGGGCACGAGGAGCTCTCCGTGTCATTCCAGACCAAAGGCCGGGCCCCTGATGCCCTCCTGGGCCCCTTCACTAGCGCCCCCAGGGCCCCTAGTGCAGGCTCGCTGTTTCCACGGGGCTCCATGGCCCCCAGTGCAGGGCCCGCTCTTTCCGCGGGGCTCCAGGGCCCCTAGTGCAGGGCCCGCTCTTTCCACGGGGCTCCAGGGCCCCCAGTGCAGGGCTCGCTCTTTCCACGGGGCTCCAGGGCCCCTAGTGCAGGGCTCACTCTTTCTACAGGGCTCCAGGGCCCCCAGTGCAGGGCCCGCTCTTTCCGCGGGGCTCCAGGGCCCCTAGTGCAGGGCTCACTCTTTCTACAGGGCTCCAGGGCCCCCAGTGCAGGGCTCGCTCTTCCCACGGGGCTCCATGGCCCCTAGTGCAGGGCCCGCTTATTTCCACGGGGCTCCAGGGCCCCTAGTGCAGGGCCCGCTTATTTCCACGGGGCTCCAGGGCCCCTAGTGCAGGGCCCGCTCTTTCCACGGGGCTCCAGGGCCCCTAGTGCAGGGCTCACTCTTTCTACAGGGCTCCAGGGCCCCTATTGCAGGGCCCGCTCTTTCCACGGGGCTCCAGGGCCCCTAGTGCAGGGCTCGCTCTTTCCACGGGGCTCCAGGGCCCCTAGTGCAGGGCTCACTCTTTCTACAGGGCTCCAGGGCCCCCAGTGCAGGGCCCGCTCTTTCCGCGGGGCTCCAGGGCCCCTAGTGCAGGGCTCACTCTTTCTACAGGGCTCCAGGGCCCCCAGTGCAGGGCTCGCTCTTCCCACGGGGCTCCATGGCCCCTAGTGCAGGGCCCGCTTATTTCCACGGGGCTCCAGGGCCCCTAGTGCAGGGCCCGCTTATTTCCACGGGGCTCCAGGGCCCCTAGTGCAGGGCCCGCTCTTTCCACGGGGCTCCAGGGCCCCTAGTGCAGGGCTCGCTCTTTCCACGGGGCTCCAGGGCCCCTAGTGCAGGGCTCGCTCTTTCCACGGGGCTCCAGGGCCCCTAGTGCAGGGCCCGCTCTTTCCGCGGGGCTCCAGGGCCCCTAGTGCAGGGCCCGCTCTTTCCGCGGGGCTCCAGGGCCCCTATTGCAGGGCTCGCTCTTTCCACAGGGCTCCAGGGCCCCTAGTGCAGGGCCCGCTCTTTCCGCGGGGCTCCAGGGCCCCTATTGCAGGGCCCGCTCTTTCCACGGGGCTCCAGGGCCCCTAGTGCAGGGCCCGCTCTTTCCACGGGGCTCCAGGGCCCCTAGTGCAGGGCCCGCTCTTTCCGCGGGGCTCCAGGGCCCCTATTGCAGGGCCCGCTCTTTCCACGGGGCTCCAGGGCCCCTAGTGCAGGGCCCGCTCTTTCCACGGGGCTCCATGGCCCCCAGTGCAGGCTCGCTGTTTCCACGGGGCTCCATGGCCCCCAGTGCAGGGCCCGCTCTTTCCACGGGGCTCCAGGGCCCCCAGTGCAGGGCCCGCTCTTTCCGCGGGGCTCCAGGGCCCCTAGTGCAGGGCCCGCTCTTTCCGCGGGGCTCCAGGGCCCCTAGTGCAGGGCCCGCTCTTTCCGCGGGGCTCCAGGGCCCCTAGTGCAGGGCCCGCTCTTTCCGCGGGGCTCCAGGGCCCCTAGTGCAGGGCCCGCTCTTTCCGCGGGGCTCCAGGGCCCCTAGTGCAGGGCTCGCTCTTTCCACGGGGCTCCAGGGCCCTGTGGGCAGCCAGCCGGCCCTCGCTCAGAGGCCGGCGCTGGGCCCTCCAGCTGCAGTGCAGGGACCACACCCCACTTTCCACCCGGTCACCTTGTTGGGCTGGGTCGAGTCGGAGGTGACTGCAGGTTGGGGGTGGGGCTGGGTCCAATGCCCTCCCACCCTCCACTGTGTCCCCAGCACGGGGGCTCAGGCGCTCAGACATAAGTGAGTGACCACTGCACCCCAGGGCTGCCGAGGCCCCCTTGTCTGATGACAGCAGTGAGCCCAGAGAGAAAAGGGGCAGCAATTTGGGAGGAAAACACAGTCTCAAGTGCCAATAATCTAAAAGACAGGAGGTACTGATCCCGGTCTGAGGTAACGGGGTCACCGGCAGCTGCCCTGCAGGGGCCCCTTGCTCGCCAGACACCAGCCCCGGGGCCTGGGGTCTGCATGGTCTCCCCCGGCACCCTCTCTTCTGCTGTGACCCCTTGGAGATGCTGGGCTGGTTCTGAGGGCAGGTCCCGACCTGGGCCCACAGGGACAGAAGCACTGCTCCGTGCCACCTGCTGTACTACCCAGCAACTCGCACCCTGGGTCCAGCGGTCCAGTCCTCTGTCTCCCCCACCCAGGGAGGAAACAAAACTTGGAACCAGTCCCCCCTCGGCCCAGAGCCCCACTTCGTGCTGTTCTGCTCGTGGGGCCCCTGACCCACAGCTCGGCTGAACAGACACCCTGCTGAGTGTGGTCCCTGCTCCTTGAGGGCCCTCCCTGCACCCCCTGGAAGAACGGCCACCCAGCCAGGTGACCAAGGCCTGCAGCTATTGTTAGCGATTCTCGGGTCATCTGACAGCCAAAAACAGAGGCCTGGCGCACAGTGGACAACAGGCCAGGAGATGCAGGAAACAGAAGGGCCCCCTCCCCCGGCAGACGCCTGCACCTGCTCAGACCCCACCCCCACCCCCTGCCCCCGGAGTGAGAGCAGAGCCTGCCGCTGTCCAAGCTCCTGGAGAGCCTGTGTCTTTGAGGTTGAACTGCTTCCACCAAAAATCACTCTGTAAACAAAGAAAAGGCCAGGCTCTGACCCAGGCTGTGGAGAACCGTGCTTTCCGGGAGAGCTCTGGGTCCACTGCCCCCTGTGCACCCGTGACTGAAAAACCGGACCTGTCCCCCTCAGTCTGGAGACCCCTCTTTCTTCCACTGCCTGCCTTTTCTGGGCCCCCCCCCAGGGAGGCTGGGCTACTTCCCACAGATCACAACAACAACTTCCTAGGGCCCCCCCCCTCGAGCCACCGGCAGCCCCTCCCAGGTTCAGGGGGCCAGCCTGCTGGGGCCAGCATCCTTCAGGCCTCCCCGCCACCCAACTGCTCATAAACCAGGGCATAAAGAGTCACCTGTTTTATAAATACCTGAGGACGAGAGGCTATAAAACAAGGAAGATATATTTGTGCCTTTTATGTCCTGGAAATATTTCCTAAAAACAGCTGTTTTATTTGGTGTGGGTTGAAGGGGGGGATGTGTGTGTGTGTGTGTGTGTGTGTGTCTAGACAACAACCCCCAAAGTTTCCCCTGCACCCCGCCCCGACCCCTCAGGTCAGACCAGCAGGAGAGTTAGCAAGTGGAGAAGGTTCTGTGGGCAAGCTTTATTCGTCCTGATGCGGGAACTATGACACTTTATAAAAAGAATAATCCGGAACAATCTCTAGGTAATTAACACCTAGATAAACAAACATAAATTTCTATATTGCATTTATTTGGACTACCACTCAAATATGCGTGAACCATGCTTTTTTAATTAAAAGATAAATCCATGTGACACTTAGCTTCAAACTTAATTATTCAGCATAGTATAATAAAAAATAGAGCCCATTAAATGTGTCTCACACTGTATTTCTGTATTAACAGCAAAACCGTTCGGTCTGGGATCATTTAAATTCTCCCCCCCCTCCGCCCCGCCCCACCTCTTCGTTTGCCTGTGATTTCCCTGTTCGCCGAAGCCCTCCCCCCTGCCCCCTCCCTCCCTCCCCCCTTCTCCATCCCTCTCCTGGTGGTCTCTCCTTTCTCTCCACAGGTGAAGAGATGAAAACTCGACACAAGCTCTACACGGGGTGACATTCTCAACACCGCGCGCACGCGTGGAGAGTTCTGTTCCTTCCCCGCGGAAACAGGCCTCCGGGTTGCTGGAACGCGCCCAGCCCTTCCATCTTCGCGATGAAGATCGCGGTACTGAACGCGCATGTCCCGGGGACAGTGCTTACAATACACCCGGTGAGGCCTCCAGAATAGATACCGCTAGGATACTATGTTACACCGCGTGGGGGGCCGTGCGCAGGTCCCAAACCGCGGGAGACGGCACAGCAGGCTTTATCACCTCCATAAAAGTTTCAGCACCGCGCGCGCTCTCAGCAGCCCCCGCAGCGCCCCGGCTGCCGGGAAGAGAAGCCCCCATCCGAGCCATCCCCCCACCTCGCCTCCTCTGGAGGAGGGACAGGTTCGTTCCGTTTCTCACCGAGCACGGATACAAGGAGAAGCAGGTGCCTGGGGGGGGGGGGGGGGGGCGGAGGGCTGCGTGTGCCGCGACACCTGCCAGCCAGCCTCCTACCGCGGGGTGCCATGGTGAGGAGGACTGACGCCCGAGTCCCTCGTGGCCACACCTCACCCACGTGGAGCCCTGCGGGTGCCCTGCTGGGGTCCCCACTGGTCTCCCAGGTTCCGGGCGGCAGCAGCCTGGCTGGCCAGGACGTGCCCCTTTAAGAGGGAGTGGGTTGAGATCTAGGAGAGCATCCACTCGGGTTTCCCCAGCACAGCCCCAGGTTAGCTGGCGGGGTGGCCAACCCGTCCACAGGGGGGTGAACCAGAGCCACTGGAAGTCTCTGGACTGGGTCTGGGACCCTCCCACTCTTTCTTGGGGACCGCCACCCCTAAGCCTTGGTGGTCACGGGGGTCTCCGCTGCTGTAGGTCGGCTGGAGAAGTCGCCCAGAGGCCCGGCAGACCCTCGTCTTGGCTGACCTCTGAGCAAGGCCAGAGGTCACGTGTCTGCGGCCGGCCGGCAACTCAGAGCCCAAGCGGGTTCCCGGCCGGTTTCATTGTGACCACCGTCCTTCAAGCCCGCGGGACCGGCTGTTCTCCACACGGCACGGTCCTTATGTGGACTGTCTCATCCGACCTGAGAGGGCCCCATGTGGCCCACACGTCCCCCGTGCTGAGGCTGAGGAGCAAATGCAGGAACTGGGCCCCTCTGCCAGGATCCCCCGTCTGAGGGCCCGCGGGTGCCCAGCGTGGCCTCCGCACGCATGGCTCCTCCACCTGTCCCTCCCCGCCCCGCCCTGTCTTAGCCTCCATCACCTCGCAGGGACCCTCCTGTGACATGGAAAATGCTGTTATCTTGGAATCTCCTCTCACAGGTAGTCGATACTCGGTTGTGAGCATCAGACTGAAGTTGGCTTCCTCCTTAGGGGTCTGCAGGCCGCCAGCCTGTGGCCCGGTGCTGGCGCGCAGTGGGTCTGTGCATGCCCCTTCAACGTGGGGAATGGCACCCTCTAAGCCCAAACCAGTTCATTCCTGCTGCCCCCTAGCACCCCAAGAATGGCCTGAAAGTTGTCATACTCTGATTTTTTTCACGTGAGGAAACTGGAGAGCAAGACGGTTTGAGACACTGGTCCAGGGGTCTCCTTGTCAGAAGGGAATCCGGACCACCAGACTGCCAGAGAGGTTTTTAGCCACAGTATCTTCTCTTGTGGGTAGGACATGAATCTCAAATGTATCCATAACTTACGAGGATACCTGGCCTTTGTAGCACACTTTACAAACCCTACGTCCCCTGCTTTCCTGTACGTACGTAATTTCATAATTTTGCAGCTACGATCAAAATGAACTCAGAATGGGTACACTGCTCACGACCAAGCAGCTGGTAAGGAGTTTAGCCGGGGTTCACATTTTAAGTCAGCTGCCCCCAAATTCTAGTTCTTCACTGCGGACTCATCTGACCGCCGTCTACGGTGTGGGAGAGCCCAAAGAATGTGGACGGAGATTATCTATCCATGCTCCTTAGAAAGACCGTCCTGTTTTGCTGTTACATTACGAACGGCTCTATTGAGGGATAATTCACATTCCATAAAACTCACCCTCTTAACGGGTACAACTCAGTGGTTTTCCGTACAGGCAGAGGAGGGCCACCATCACTGCTAGCTCATCTTAGAATCGTTTTTATTCCTCCAGAAGGAACCTGCCCCAATTAGCAGTCACCTCTCCACCCTCCCCTCCCCCAACCTACTAGCACCTCTCATCTGCTCTCCGTCTCCATGGATATGCCTGTTCTGGACATTTCACACACACGGAATCATTTCCCAGGTGATCTTTTCTGACGGCCTTCTACGCACCTAACCTTATGTTTCCCGGGTTCATCCGCACTGCAGCCTACGTCAGAATTTCTTTCTTTACGACAGAGGGATACTCCATTCCACAGACGGAACACGTTTTGCTCCTCTATTCAAAACACACGTGAGCCAGCCGATACGTGAAGCCCGGGAGACTTCCGACAGAATCCAGGTGTCCAACGTGCCCTGGACGCTCAGAAGCCCGGATGCCACGCCCCTCACGTGTCCAACGTGCCCTGGACGCTCAGAAGCCCAGATGCCACGCCCCTCACGTGTCCAACGTGCCCTGGACGCTCAGAAGCCCGGATGCCACGCCCCTCACGTGTCCAACGTGCCCTGGACGCTCAGAAGCCCGGATGCCACGCCCCTCACGGTGACGTGGGTGGCTGCCGAGGTTACGGATACCCCGGACGCCTCTCTCACGCCAGCTCTCCGCTCTCACTTGCTCCCGGAACACACGTGGGTTTCGGTTCCTCATGCCCATGGCGTCAGGACACCTCAAGTCAACCTCTTTCGCCGAGGGGGTCACTCCAAGGCCCTCACTGTAAATAAACCCCATAACTCACCTTTGCTGTTTGTGACAACAGTCCAAGACCACCGAGGACTTCATTCGTCATCTGTTCTTGTGCAGTGACCCCAGAAATCTGCAAGAAACACACATGGCTTACAAGTTCCCGTGAACAGGGCAGGTGCCTCTGCCGGCCACCGGGGCTACGGCACACGCTAATTCAGCTGTGACTCAAAACCAGACCCCCTGACAACAAAACCAAATCAAAGTACAACTCTGCCCCCCACCCTGGCTTCCAACACCTCCACCCCGCAGCCAGCCTCAGAACTCCGTGTCCTCAGGGTCCGACGCCCAGATCTCACCATTGTTTGTTCTCTGCCTTTGCTTCAGAGGAGGAGGAGAATTTAGACCAACCTCCAAAAATGTGGAGGTAAAAGACTTCCTTGCATTCAACGATTAGAAAAAAGTAAAAATCTTTCTACCAGTAAAGAGGATAATAGATCCCAACGCTTCTCACCGCTTACATAATTATTGTGATATGAAAAGCACTTTTATTTCCAAAGGTTTTCCCTTACCGAAACTGATGTCTGTGAGCCTTTTCCAGAAGGATTTTACACGTGCACACACGCACGCACACGCACGCACTCACACGAGCCGTTTATACCGCGTAGTCGTTCGGCATAAGTAATCCCAGGCCGTAGGCACCGACGCCCATAATACCACTGGGCTTCCATTTCTCTTTCTTGGGTGGGATTCGACCCCACCTCACCCGAGTCTGACCAACCTGCAAAGTTGTGTTTTCAGCTCTGTACTAAACATCAGTAAATAGGAAAAGATGTTTGTTTGTTTGTTTGTTTGTTCAGAGGTCAAGGGTTTATTGCATAAAACACTGGATGAAACTGGACGGCTTCAAAGACATTTTATTCTAACAGCAGAAAGAAAACAGTCATTGCTGGGGGGGGGGGGGAACAACAACAACAAAAAAAACAACTTTTAATACTTTCTATACCAGAATAAAGTTCTGTCGATGGATGTATTATAATAATAAATAATGACCAAGAATAAACTTTAAATACAAAGTCCTCTACTTGTTACAAGCATAGCAACAAAACCGTCTACTCTACCGAGCTCAGACTTCCTCCAAGATAGGTGGGTTTTTTTTTTTTCTTCTCTGCGTAGGAATGTCGACAGTATTTTTAATGACCAGCATCACAGACCACAGAAGTTACAGGGAGAGAACCGGACATGTTTAGTGAGGAGAACCTGATGGCGTTCGGGTTCACGTCACTGCGACTATCGCTTGTGGGTCGAAGGGGACTGGGTGGAGGAAAGGGGGGGCGAGGGAGGGGCAGTAGCACGGGACGAAATGGATCAACACACACGCCACAAAGAGAGGGGCTGTCCCCAGCGCCACAAACAGAATTATTGCCTGTCGCATCCGAGGATGCTCAGAAGACACCGAAAAATACTGAGAGTTCCCAAAGTGCTAAAATGGAATGTGGCTCTCGTTTGTTGTTTTTTTTTGTTTTTTATTTTTTTTCTATTTTTACTTTTTTTTAAAATCTTGGTTTTTCTGTTCTTTCTTTCTTTCTTTTCATATAGATATATATTGTTTTGTTTTGTTTTTCTTGGCTAAAGATACCAAAGGCGGGGCGAACACACAGGAAGCAAGCGTCCGGCACAGTCACCAAACACAGCAGGGCGGTTACAACTCCTAAAGCTCACTACAGTCAGAAGGTGTTCGGGGGAACATCTCTGTCCTTCCGCTAGGGGCATAGAAACAGTTGCATTAAGAGTATCCACTCGATTTAAGTAAGGCAGTGAGAACTAGTCTAGAAAAACAGGAAAGCAGCTTGCCGGGCGGACGCCAGGTGGGTCCGCGGTGCCCGGCGACCTCGTCTGCAGGGGGTGGGGGGTTCACCCTTGCACCGCGTGTCTGCAAACCCGGACTCCTTCTCAACCCCGAGACTCCTTCCCGTCTCAGGGCGGCGAAGCGTTGTATTTACATCGATTGCAGTTTAGTTATTTTTGTGAACTGCTGGAGGCAGGAACTGAAGTTTTTAAGGCCCTTGGGGTTAGGTTATCCTGTGCTCCCAGACTGCAGAAAATACCGACTTGTTTCTGTTTTTTTTTTAAGTCCGAATGACTTTGTTTTAGAAGATGTTACGACTCTGTTGCTTCTCGAACATCACAGGCACCAGCACCGGTTCTAGGTCACTCAAAGGAAGGACGTTGAAGAGGCGGAACCTTCTGTCCGTTAGCATTTTCCAGAAGAAACCCTTAACTTGTCGTGTGTAATCGTGGGTTCTTTTATATATTTTTTTTCCCCTTGGTTTCAATAGATGAAGTGTTTTGTTATTGGCCCTCAAAAAAAATCTCCCTCTGGGTGGTGAAGGGCTTGATAAATTTGGAGTACCCAATCAGTAGAAAAATCTAAAATCTACAAAAATAGAGAACGCATTTGTTTTTACAAAAACAGAGATTTTTAAACTCAAACAGTTGTCTCCATCAGTGATAGAGCAGGATGTTTAGATTCATATTTTAATACAAGCTACTTCATAAAAGCTCGCCGGAGAAGAAAATGTGAGTCGTGTCCGTGACACTTATAAAAACGAACACATAACAAAAGAAAATCGGGTCACAAGGGGCGGAGCAGCCTTCGTTCAAGTCCAATCGTAAAAATCGTCAGCAAACCCCATCGTCCTCTGAGGACACTGAATTTCCACTCCTAACCAGCACCTTCTAGGGATCGGGCTGGCTTGCTTTTCTAAACGATATTTTAAGGAATGTTTCCCTAATTTTTTTTTGTACCAGCCACCTTATTTTTTTTTTAATCCAAATATTAAAAAAAAAAAAAAAAAAAAAAAAGCCAAAAAATGAAATAAAAGCACTTCCCTCGGATATTGCCATTTGAGCTGCAAAAAGGAATTACTCGTCCGACCTGCAGTGGACGTCTGTCTGCGGACACTTCCTGACCGCGCGGTCGCGGCTGCGCACGGGGTCGGCCAGCTCGGGTTTCTGATGGTGCGGCCACCACGCCCGCCTACTGATTTCTGGGCCGGGCCGCTCCCGCCTGACCGGCACCGCGGCTGCCCCCTGCTCGCCCGTCCGCTAGGGTGCGAGGTCCGCGGCAGCAGGGGTGTCAGATTCTAGGGGTTCTTCCCCCCCAAGAGTGAGCGCACGGAACCCCCATTTTCAAGGCAACACTAGTGCGTTCAGATGGTGTCCTTTTCCAGCTAAAAGCGTGGTTTTTTGGACAAACGTCGACGCTGGCGTGGAACGCCGGCTCCCTCTGAAGCCGCCTTCCTCCCACCTGCGCTGTTTGGAAGTTCTTGTTGCCGGGTAACAGTTTAGCAGCCATTTTCAAGGGCCGGGGATCTTTTTTTTTTTCTTTTTTAATATATATATATAGATATCTCTTTAATTTTTTTAAATGTTCTATACACTACTGGGGCGGGGGGGGGGGAGGTTGTACGTGATTTCCACCACCACCCCCCCTTCCCGGAATGCAGTTAGCACACTTGTTTACCAGACGCATAACCCTAGACCCGTGCAAGGTGACCACCATGTCCAGGGGGGGCGCGGCTCAGTTGCGTTCCTCTTGGACCTGGCCGCCCTCCTCTGGGAGCTCTGAGCCGCCCGCCTTGACCGTCCCCGGCTCATCGAAGTTCCCGGGGGCCTCCGCGTCGACCCTGGAGCGTTTGAACCTGCGGTCGGGGTACTGGCTGTTGTCGAAAGGCATGCGGTGGACGCAGAGCACGTGGGTCTTCAGGTTGCCCTTCTGAGAGGCACTGTAGGGGCAATACCGGCACTGGAAAGGCCTGTGACCTGCGGGGACAAAGAGGGGGCAGTCAGCTCGGTAGCTCCTTCCCTGGCAAGGGTCCCCCACCCCTCCGAGGACCACCATCACCACGACCCATGCAACCAATACCATAGGTATTAAGAGTTAACAAAAACAAAACATATATATATATATTAATATATATATATATTAATATATATATATATATCAAACAGCAAAGGAGAGAAACACAGCCAATACATCTATCTGGGCAAGTAATAAGTTACAAAGTTACTGAATAAAAATCCCTTGGAAGGGATGATGTAACAGGTCCGTTTATCCCCAGCCAGAGTTTTTGATTCAGACTTTCCGGGTGACAGAAAAGAAAGTTAACAGAAAGCTAGTAAATATTTTAGAGTTTGCAGGCTCAAGGGGTACACGGAGCTACTAGGCACGCCGTTTGTCAGATAACACGAGAGGAACCGCATTTCAGCTTCCCATCGCTGGAATTCAAAACTCTACTGTGGTGGACACTGAACTTGGAATTTCATATGAGTCAAGAATAAGAAATGTTATCCTTGCTTGAGTTTGTTTATTGTGTTTCTCTCCTCCGACCGTTTAAAAAAATGTTAAAACCGTTCTTGGCTCACAAGCGGCACAAAGACGGACAGTGGACAGACCGGACCCCTGGACGGGACTTGGCCGGTCCCAGCTCTCCACGAGGAAGCCATAAAGCTCCCCGTCTGGGATTCCGACTTGGTGTCCACAAAGGCAGTCCACGTCCTATCCCCCCCATGAACTCTGCTGACAAGCCAACCGAGCCCGACACGGGACGGAGGGGGACAGTCCTCCAGCCTCGGACGCAGCTGGAGGAGCGTCTAAAGAGGTTAGCTTTCAAAGAGTGGCCCTTGGAATTAAACTTTTCTAGAAAGGCTCTGAATCAGACCAGAAGGCAGATTCTTGTGTCTGACCCTTCACACTGGGCCTTCTGCTCTGGAGCTCAGCGCGTGCGCACACACACATACACACACACAGACACACACACAGACACAGACACACACACACACACACCCTGCCATCCCGAGGGGTCTGCAGAGGTTGGGGAGGGAGGTCGTGTTGGGACAGCCATGTCCCCGAAGCCCGGAAGTTGTGGCCCTGCCAACCCCGGGAGCTCCCAGCGCCGTTCCGCCCAGCGTCCCAGAGAGGTCAGGCTCTGGGCTGGGTTTCATTTGCTCGGCAAAATAAACAAGTAAATAAACGGGCCCAGCCGTTTACCCCCGAAAACACCCAAACTGCCTATTCAGCCCTTTTTCTAGAGTATTAGTGGCAAGCGTCCCTGAATCTGCTTTGCAAAACAGTCTTGTTCCGGAGGCAGGGGGCCAAGCCGAGGTCCGCGGCTGAGACCCACTTCCCCGCGGGCTGCAGCCCAGGCCTGACCCTGCGTCCTTGTCGGCGGGCTTCAGCACGGCTCTGTCCTCCGTCCCTCCTGGACAACTGATCCCCAGGACGAATCCATTCCACCTGCTGATGTTGTTCTTGCCAAGGGCCCCTTCAGAACCGAGCCCAGTGGGTACGTGCAGCCGCCCACAGGAGAGCCCACCCCACTGGCATCTTCCCCGAGGGACCACAGGGAGCTCCTAAGAAACGACCGGGACCTACGATTTCCTTGCCGCAAATCTTTGACGGCCACTTCCTTCCTAGGGAAGAGTCAGGACCTTCACAGCTCAGTCCCAACCCCTGTCCAGGCTTCCCCGGGGCACCTCCTGGTCCGTCACCAAGCAGACCATTCCAGGGCCTCTGCAGAGCGGCTTCAAGTCGGTGGGTGCCCGCACCTTCGCTGTGCTGCCCTCTCCCCGACACCCCACTTCCCCTATCTTCAGGCCCAGACTCCCCTCCTGGCCTGGGCTCCGCCCACCCGGGTGCCCCCGCTCTGTGGGCCCTTGCGAGCGGGGTCAGTCCCTCCCACCGGCTGCGGGTCACCGGCTGTGGGTCAGTCCCTCCCACCGGCTGCGGGTCAGTCCCTCCCACCGGCTGCGGGTCAGCCCCTCCCACCGGCTGCGGGTCAGTCCCTCCCACCGGCTGCGGGTCAGCCCCTCCCACCGGCTGCGGGTCAGCCCCTCCCACCGGCTGCGGGTCAGTCCCTCCCACCGGCTGCGGGTCAGTCCCTCCCACCGGCTGCGGGTCAGCCCCTCCCACCGGCTGCGGGTCAGTCCCTCCCACCGGCTGCGGGTCAGTCCCTCCCACGGGCTGCGAGCTCAGCCACCTCCTTCAGTAGAGCAGGCGTGAGACCACCCCGGCGCAGGGCAGGCGGGTGCGGGGGTGCACGTGGGGCTCCCCGAGTCACAGTCTTGCTGCTTCCCTGCGCCTGCTCCGAGGCATCCTGAGCTGCGGCCACAACTCCGTCTCCCGCTGGCTCCTACACAGCACGCTCAGGCTGAATCCAAGCAAGCTTCCTGCGTGCAACAGGAGACGCCGGCGTCCGTCCGGAACGAGGGTGACCCGGGAAAAGGGCCGGCACTGTGGGTGTCCCTCCGCACCAGCCTCCCCCGGCACGAAGGGACAGACGGCCACAGAAGGGCCTGATGTGACCCAGGAGAGAGACGCGTTCTCCAGCGATTCCCCTCCTGCCTGCCTGCTACGCAGACCCGTCCTCGTCCCCCCGGGCGTGGTGACCTCCCCCACAGGGGACAGGCAAGGCCTGGGGCTGGCACGGAAGGAGCACTGAGGGTCCTACTTTGAAAGTGGATTCAGGATTTCTATAAAGGAGGCAAAGGGCCCCCTATTCCCGATGGTGTGGAGAGGGGGAGTTGGGGGTGGGCGGCGGCCACGGACAGGGAAAACCCGCCTACTGTCTGTCTGTCCGTGCAGTAGACAGAATCCAAGTCGCCGCTAAGCTGGTCACCGGTGAGTGTCAGCAGATCTCAAAACTCAACCACCCAGCTCATGGTGTGGTCACCCCTGAGGACACGCAGGTGGGCCAGGGCCTCGGGCAGAGAGGTCCGGACGCCCTCGGAAAGGGCAGGTGAACCGAGCGGCAGGCAGCCCGGGGGCCTGGGAGAAGTGCTCAGACACCAGGAGACCCAGGACGTGTCTGCTGAGTTTTGTCCAAAGCTTCTCAGAAAGGGACACCGTTGTCTGGGCTCCCACCTCGGGGCAGCTCCCAGACGAAGAGTGACCACTGTCCCGATGGCCGTGGCTCGGAGAAAGCTGGCCTGACTCACAGTATTTTACTAGAGGACAATAGTGACTGACGGGACACGCTGCCCTGGTCCGGCATGAAGAACTCCAAATAATACATAAAAGAATAAAACCCAAATTCTTAGTAACACGACCCAAAGAGGTCTCGTCCTCCGTAATAAACCCACCTCGGTCACCGCATCCATATTGGTTCTTCCGTGCTCTCCGGCGCCCGTCTACCGTGGCTGTGGGCTTTAGGATTTTGCTCTGATGGCTGAATAACACTTTTTTTTTTTGGCATGCATTCTTTGCGCTCCCCTTTGGAAGCCACCCTCTCTGCACGGTGTATCCCCACGGGCACCGTGGAACCCACCTCTTAGCCAACCAGACGGAGAACTCAGAATCACCCTTGTCCACAATAAAAGCCTCTCTGAACCGGCCAACTTCACCTAAAAGCACTTAGTACAGTTTTTTCCCCCACCAATTGATTTTAAAATATTAATCATGACTTTCTCCTGTGGTTCTCTCTCTCTCTCTCTCTATCCGCCTGCCTGCCTGCTTCTTGGTGGAGTTGACGACAGAGGACGACTCCGGCAGGTTTGGACAGTCCGTGGCCGCCACGTGAGTGGTGACTGCAGTTCCGTGTTCTGCCCGGTACGGAGGGGCCGTGAGGATCGTGACAGTGCCCACTGAGGTCCTGGAGCCCCACGCTGCCCAGTAGGCCCCAGACAGTTTTGGCTGTTTTATCCTCACACTTGAGCTTTCCGGCCCGAGAGAGGGAGATCAGAGATCAGGCTGTCGGACAGGCGAGGGAGCTGAGACAGCCGACCCGAACCGTTTACTCGAAAACAAACTCACTCCCCAGGGGCTCTGGGGTACCCAGCTCCCCGAATTCTCCCAGATCCTCCCAGGAACCATGTTTTATAGGCAACACACACACGTGCACACACAGATATTCACACACGAGCACACCCATGCCGACCTGTGCACACACCCTTCTGAGTGGTCTTGGGAAAGGCTGCGTGACACAGATTTAGGAGAAAGTTCTTTGAAGGACTAAGAGCCCCCCTCCCCTGCCCCCGAGTGAAGGTGATCGTGAGGAGCTGTCCTGGGTCCAGAGGAGCGAGCCGGTCAACAAGGTGGAGGTGAAGCCCCTGCCCCCGCCGGTGAGGTGGGCAGGGGTCAGGCCCACAGGACCCGGGGACGTTGGACCCCTTTCTGTGGGAGCAGAGAGGCGGACGGCCTCTCCAGCTCGGCGGCCGCACAGCCACCCAGGACCAGCCCGGGGCCCTGAGCCCCGACAGCGCGTCCACACGCCCCCCACCCCCCACGCTCCCTCCTCCACCTCTCCCTCCCAGACCATCAACATTCCCCATCACTGCCACAGGAGAAGTAAGTACATCATACGTTAATTTGTATTGTCACTGTGCCGTCCAGCCGTGGTAAAGAGCACATCCATTTTTAATCCACTATGAATAATATATAAATATGTATACAGCGCAGAGGGTCAAGCCGAGGAAGGAGAAAGCAAGTCGTACATTGTTTATAACAAAAGTGGGGAAACGGGGTATTTTTCTTATTTGCAGCGGCGGAAGTATCTGCTCTTTGCCTGGACCAGAGGGGGAGAGGAGGCCGCGTGCCCTCGGGGGACCATCCGTTCATTACAGCCGCGCAGGCGCGCACGGGCTCCAGACCTCCCCGAGCGCGGCGGGCTTCTCCTCCGCGCGGGCCACGGAGCCCAGCAGGACGGAGGGGCGGGGACCGACCTCGGGCAGCCCGTCCAGGCGTCCCCCCGCTGACCGCTGCTGGGAGGGCGCGCGCCCCTCAGCACAACGCGGTGCCCGCCTGACACAGCCGCCCAGTGCACGCTGAGTGACGGCCCGTGTCCCAGGCTGCCGCCCAGTGCACGCTGAGTGACGGCCACGTGTCCCAGGCTGCCGCCCAGTGCACGCTGAGTGACGGCCACGTGACCCAGGCTGCCGCCCAGTGCACGCTGAGTGACGGCCACGTGACCCAGGCTGCCGCCCAGTGCAGCTGAGTGATGGCCACGTGTCCCAGGCTGCCGCCCAGTGCACGCTGAGTGACAGGCTGCCGCCCAGTGCACGCTGAGTGACGGCCACGTGACCCGGGCTGCCGCCCAGTGCAGCTGAGTGACGGCCACGTGACCCAGGCTGCCGCGCAGTGCACGCTGAGTGACGGCCACGTGACCCGGGCTGCCGCCCAGTGCACGCTGAGTGACGGCCACGTGACGCAGGCTGCCGCCCAGTGCACGCTGAGTGACGGCCACGTGACCCGGGCTGCCGCCCAGTGCACGCTGAGTGACGGCCACGTGACCCGGGCTGCCGCCCAGCGCACGCTGAGTGACGGCCACGTGTCCCAGGCTGCCGCCCAGTGCACGCTGAGTGACGGCCACGTGTCCCAGGCTGCCGTCGGGGGTGCCAGCACCCCACAGACACAGTGTGAGGAAGACGGTCCGGGGGGAGGTCACACGCAGCTGCCCCGAGCTGGGCTCCAGCTTTCAGGAGGAAGGAGTCTCTGAGGCGGGGTCCGGAGAGCCCCTGCGAGAGGGGACCTTCAGCAGGGGACAGCGCAGGGCCTGGAGTGGTGACAGAGACCCCGCTCCAGAGCGCGGACTTCGGAGCAAGGGCAGCTCAGAAGGCAGAGACGCCCCCAGAATTGTGACTCGTGGTTTGCGGTCATAACAAGGAAGAGGGTGCAGAGAAGGGTCATGTGCGTCCACGGTGGATCGTGGGGTCCTGGCTCAGGCCGACAGGGGCGCAGGCAGGCAGACCCCTGTGTCGTCCCGCAGCCTCACTCTCTCTCAGACCAGCACACCAGGGCCTGTGCTGTCCACTGACATACACGAGAGGCACAGCCTGTGGGTGACAGAACAGGGACCCTGCCTGCGACCTCCGACCTCCGACCAGGCTCACGGTGCAGGTGTCTGGGGAGCCGAGCAGCTGGGGGTCCTGGCCCGGCGCAGCCCGGTGGAGCAGGAGGCCCCTCGGCCAGCCCGCAGAACCCACGGCTGAGCCGTCTGGACACTCCCTCATCCTTCCCCAGGGCCACGGAGGGTTTCTGAGCCACCAGAAGGGTGGCCTGCAGCCACAGACGAGGTGCCGTTGCCTGGAAGGGACCAGGCTCGGAGACCTGGGACAGGCCCCTCCTCACAGGAGCGGCCCCCCTGTCCCTCGGCCAGAGCCCCAGGTGCCCTGAAACCAAGGACACTCACAGGACGGGTCCTGGTAGGTGAGAAAAGGGCTCCACCCACAGGGCCAGCGGGTTGCGTTAGGAACTGGGCCCGTGAAGGTGGACCCCGTGCAAACTCAGGAGTGGTCAGGCCTGCCCAGGGGGGGGGGGGTCTGGCTCCTGTGCAGCCCCACCCGCTGCCTCGGAGGGTCTGCCCTCCGGGAGGGGTCCCTGCCCAGGACCCCGCACCCTGCTCCAGCCCCAGCAGGCTGGGCCCGGGGCAAGAACCTGGACAGACAGACGGACGGACCCACGCATCGCACCAGCAGAAGAGCCGTTTCCTCTGCTCTGTGTCCCACACACTCCGCCCCTAATTCCCCTGATTCCCAGTGGGCAGAAATCTTATCAGGCACGTAACGTATGTTTTCAGTTTTCAAAAATACATTTATATATATATATTCCTCCATCTAATCAAAGACGCTAAAACACTTTAGAATAAATGACTCAATCCTTCGTATAAATGACTCCAGGCTTGACGTTCCCTACGATTCGGATTTTCATTTGGAACAGAACCGAAGCTATTTTACTACTCTGCATTGAAAGTGAAGTTTGATCCGTGGGGTCATGGGTGGGAGACGTCACCTCGAGCCCGTGTTCTAGCTGAACACAGACACGCCGTGAGCCCACTCACTGAGGACCCAGGGCCCCGACCCCCTGGCGGGAGCTCTGCGCCCACGGAGCCCGGAGCGGATGTTTAATATCGTCCGCAAAACAAGGGGCCGACTCCTTGGAGGAATTGCTGAGTCCAGGGCTGGAGCAGGACCACACAAGATGGTCCGGTGGCCCCTGGGGCTGGAATATAAGAAATTGTCGGAAAACCCACACAGTGGGAGGTGGGGGTACCGGGCAGGCGTCAAAGTGCCACAGAATCCGTGAAAGTGTCCCCATGGCCCCAGCCAGAACCGTGTCCCCAACCAGGTAGACAAAACCATACCGACTGATAGCCCAGCGTATAAAATAAACATCCCGGCCATGCTGACATAGCCAAAGGACTGAATGCGTAAGTACACAGAGAGAGTAGGGAGACAGCCTGCGCTTCCCAGACGGTTCGTGTGGACGCGCCCCGAGGAGGTGGGGCCTGACTCACACTCCTGCACCGGGACTGCCAGGGGTCACTTCCTCGCCGTCCAGCGGGAAAGAGGGGAGAGGGACACTATAGGGCGGCCACCCGATGGACACGACCTCAGCCAGGTGTCCCAGGTCAGGGTGACGGCACGCACCCCGATTCGAGGCGATGGGAAGGCATTTTACCTCTGTTGGCCTCCCTCCCCAAACCCACACCCCGAGTCTGACCACGAGAAACCCCAACGGAGGGGAGGAAGTTCTACAAATAACGCCTCAAAATCACCCAAGTCGCCCTACCAGGCAGTGGCGCAGTGGATAGAGCGTCGGACTGGGATGCGGAGGACCCAGGTTTGAGACCCCGACGTCGCCAGCTTGAGCATGGGCTCATCTGGTTTGAGCAAAAAGCTCACCAGCTTGGACCCAAGGTCACTGGCTCGAGCAAGGGGTTACTCGGTCTGCTGTAGCCTCACAGTCAAGGCACAGGTGGGAGAGCAATCAATGAACAACTAAGGTGTCGCAACGAAAAACTGATGATTGATGCTTCTCATCTCTCTCCGTTCCTGTCTGTCTGTCCCTATCTATCCCTCTCTCTGGCTCTCTCTCTGTCCCTGTAAAAAAATAAATAAATAAAATAAAAAATAAATAAAAGGATGAAAAACCGCCCACGTCATCAAACCCAGGGGAAGGCTGAGAAACCACCACCTCCCCAGGAGCCTCGGGGAGACGTGACAACTAAGGGGACGTGGTGTCGTGGAGGGGGTCCCGGGACCGAGAAGTCCTCTGGGTAAACGCCAAGGCAACCTGGACAGAACAGAGATGTCACTGAATACAGTGTGTGTGGATCCTGGGCCCCTGATGGGGACCCATCCCCCACTGACGTGAGACGCTGATCATGGAGGAAGACGGGTGTGAGACGTAGGGGCTCCCTGCACGGCCTGGGCAGCTCTTTCCTGTAAATTTAAGTCTATACTACAAGAAAAAGTCTATGTCAAAAGTTCCTTAAAGTTTAATTTGGCTGACTCTCAGGGGACGGTGACAGCAACTCACCGCACCCCCCCACACACACAGGTCAGGAGAGGGACACAGCTAAAAGTGTCACCCTCGGGGTCGCTGAGCCAAGCAGAGGACAGGAACTTCTCCTGGGGGAGGGGGGAGGACACTCACCCGGCCCCAGCCACACAGGTGCTGCTCGCACGGTGGCCAAGCCCGGAGGCTTTCCAGACAGAATCTGTCACCTGTGGGCTGTGTGCTCGGGACCGGCTGTTCACTTCCCATTTCTCAGTTTCCTCATCTGTAAAATGGGCATAAGGAGACTGGCCCACCGAGAGGGTGGCCAGGCTGAGCTGAGGCCGATGAAACGCCCGGCACAGGGTGGGGCGCACGGAGAGACGGAGGGAGCCGTTCACCAGACCTTTAAACGCAGCCTCTAGGCAGCGGCCCTTGAATTGGACCCTCGATGTGGCGCCGCCGAGGTCAGGGGCGGGGCCCCCACGCACCAGCCGAGGACACCACGCCCCGAGAGGGTGGGCGTGCGTCCACAGGAAGGCGGTGGCCAGCTCTGCACCGGCTCCCTGCGAGCCAGCACGCTGTCCCTGCAGCCCCGGGTTCAAGCTCAGTCAGTGTGGAGGCTCGGAAGCTGAGGCCGGACCCCAGAGGAGAGTGCCTGGCGGGACGTGGGAGTCCCCCAGACCCCCCCAGCTCAGCGCCCCCTGCACCACCCCCACAGCCCAGGGTTTCGGAAGCGCCTGTCCTCCTGCCCCTCAGCCTGGCCATCCTCCCTGCCACCTCCTCTGTCACCTCTATCGGGAGCCCGCCCACCCCCAGCTCCCAAAGCTCCTCCCAGGCAGACCCGACGAAGCCCCTCAGGGCCGGGGAGCAGCGCCAGGCCAGCTCTTACCAGAGATGCTGCAGGAGAGGCACTGCTCAGCGACGGCTTCCCGCGCCGCGGGCTTGGCGGGCGTCCCCTTCCCCGAGGAGGCCGGGTCCCTGCGGCCCCACACACAGTAGGGCCGCGTAAGGAAGGGGGGAGTTGCTCCCCTTGAGCAAGTTGCTGGGAAAGGGCGGGGTGGTGCCTCGGGTGGTGACCGGCTGCCCGGCCCTTGTTCTTGCCGGCACTGGGGCCTGGGGCCACCCTGGGGTGGGCAGCCCTGATCCGGAACCCAGACCTGGTCTTGTGAGGACGGAGCTCCACCTTGCATCCGTCTACCCTGCTCGGAGCTCTACCTCCGGGCGGCCGCCCTCCTCCCAGGTGACCTGCAGAGCCCTCCCCACACGCTGCCCAGACCTGCAGAGCCCTCCCCGCACGCTGCCCAGACCTGCGCTGCGCTCCGCACACGATGCCCACCCCGCCCTGCTCTTCTGCTCGGCAGGAAAACCCCGGTGCCCCGGGACCCCCTGTCTGGCTGCCACAACCCCTACCACACTCTGCGTTCATGGAAGGCACCTGGGCTCAGCCGTTTTCAGGGGCACCCTGGGCCCCTGGGAGGCTTTGCGTTTTCCTCTGTGGCCTGTGGGGGTGCCCACTCTCCCCAGTCAGGGCTCCACGAACCCCGCCCACCTGTCCCCACCCCGAGTTCCCCCTGAGTGCTGGCACAGATCTCCAAGGGGCCGCTCCAGGCCCAGCCCTGCTCTATACACACACACTCTCACCTTCCCAGAGGCCATAAGCTGCCGGCACACACGTATTTATTGTTCTGTCCCCAATGCAATTAAAAGTATATTAAGGTATTGCCGATGTGTCCAGACACAGAGATTTCACGTACAAACAGTTTATCCTGGAACGGCAGTAGGTTTGGCAACACGTCCCAGCGACGGCCCCAGGGGCTGGGTCTGGCTGCCCCCACCGGCCCTGGCATCCCTGCCCTCTGTCTCTGCTGCATTCCCTGGGGGCCCGGGGCGGCCGCGTGTGGCTGTCCCCAAAGCAGGCGTGGCATTCCTGCACACACCCTGTGACATAAACGAGCAGCGCCCGCCACGTCCCCCTGCCATCGTTTCTCGTGAAATGGATGCGTCAGCCCTTCGTGGTTGTTTAAACGTGGGCGGGGGCCGGGGGCGGACACATGACGGGGGCCAAGGGTGTGCTGTGCACGGTGCCCCAGGAGAGAGGACCCGGGGACAGGCCCAAGGGAGTGGCTGACACAACAGGCCCCAGCCACCAGACGTCCCAGCCGCCCGAGCTGGGCCCGAGCTCCTCTGGGCAGCTCCCCAGCCCCCACTCCTGTCATGGAAACGTGAGCACTTTTCCGGGGGTGCACTTGCGGTTTCTGTGGTCTCCTGTGGGCTGCTGAACACGTCACCAAAAACTGTGCGGTGTGGGCAGGCCACCTGACCTCCCTTCCCGTGCTGCCGTCTGGTACTGATGGGAGTTGACGTGTGACAGAGACGCTCTCGCACCCACGGTGACTGTCCACAGAAAGGGGCACACGGGGCACACGTGTGAGTAGCTGTGCTCTGCCCGCCCACGTCAGCAGATCGGTCCCGTGAACAATGGAAATCACCAGGTCAAGGGGGACAGAGCGCAAACCTGGCCGCGTGTGGCTCCCACCGGTGCCACCGAGGCCGTCACGTGCCCCAAATAAATAAAATGTGGCGAGCAGAGACGAGACGGGGCTTTTCTGAGGAAGTCACAAAGGAAAGCTGCTCCTTTCTCCTCCCCTTCTCCCTCGACAAGGCTCGCCCTGAAGCCAGAGGTGTCAGACGTCACCTTCTCCAGCCGGCGGGGCTCAGACAGGGCTGAGGGGTGACAGATGTCGGCCACCGGCTGCAGCGAGGCCTGCAGACACCTCCGTCCAGCACATCACTCCTCGGTCCTCAGCTCGACCCAGACACACCCCCAGACACACCGACAGGCCCTGCAGACAGCTCCGTCCAGCACATCACTCCTCGGTCCTCACCTCGACCCAGACACACCGACAGGCCCTGCAGACAGCTCCGTCCAGCACATCACTCCTCGGTCCTCACCTGGACCCAGACACACCGACAGGCCCTGCAGACACCTGCGTCCAGCACATCACTCCTCGGTCCTCACCTCGACCCAGACACACCGACAGGCCCTGCAGACACCTGCGTCCAGCACATCACTCCTCGGTCCTCACCTCGACCCAGACACACCGACAGGCTCTGCAGACACCTCCGTCCAGCACATCACTCCTCGGTCCTCACCTGGACCCAGACACACCGACAGGCCCTGCAGACACCTCCGTCCAGCACATCACTCCTCGGTCCTCACCTGGACCCAGACACACCGACAGGCCCTGCAGACACCTCGTCCAGCACATCACTCCTCAGTCCTCAGCTCGACCCAGACACACCGACAGGCCCTGCAGACACCTCCGTCCAGTGCATCACTCCTCGGTCCTCACCTCGACCCAGACACACCGACAGGCCCTGCAGACACCTCCATCCAGCACATCACTCCTCGGTCCTCACCTGGACCCAGACACACCGACAGGCCCTGCAGACACCTGCATCCAGCACATCACTCCTCGGTCCTCACCTGGACCCAGACACACCGACAGGCCCTGCAGACACCTCGTCCAGCACATCACTCCTCAGTCCTCACCTCGACCCAGACACACCGACAGGCCCTGCAGACACCTCCGTCCAGCACATCACTCCTCGGTCCTCACCTCGACCCAGACACACCGACAGGCCCTGCAGACACCTGCGTCCAGCACATCACTCCTCGGTCCTCACCTGGACCCAGACACACCGACAGGCCCTGCAGACACTTCCGTCCAGCGCATCACTCCTCGGTCCTCAGCTCGACCCAGACACACCGACAGGCCCTGCAGACACCTGCGTCCAGCACATCACTCCTCGGTCCTCACCTGGACCCAGACACACCGACAGGCCCTGCAGACACCTCCGTCCAGCACATCACTCCTCAGTCCTCACCTGGACCCAGACACACCGACAGGGTCTGCAGACACCTCGTCCAGCACATCACTCCTCGGTCCTCACCTGGACCCAGACACACCGACAGGCCCTGCAGACACCTGCGTCCAGCACATCACTCCTCGGTCCTCACCTGGACCCAGACACACCGACAGGCCCTGCAGACACCTCCGTCCAGCACATCACTCCTCGGTCCTCACCTGGACCCAGACACACCGACAGGCCCTGCAGACACCTCCGTCCAGCACATCACTCCTCGGTCCTCACCTGGACCCAGACACACCGACAGGCCCTGCAGACACCTCCGTCCAGCACATCACTCCTCAGTCCTCAGCTCGACCCAGACACACCGACAGGCCCTGCAGACACCTGCGTCCAGCACATCACTCCTCGGTCCTCACCTGGACCCAGACACACCGACAGGCCCTGCAGACACCTCCGTCCAGCACATCACTCCTCGGTCCTCACCTGGACCCAGACACACCGACAGGCCCTGCAGACACCTCGTCCAGCACATCACTCCTCGGTCCTCACCTGGACCCAGACACACCGACAGGCCCTGCAGACACCTCCGTCCAGCACATCACTCCTCAGTCCTCAGCTCGACCCAGACACACCGACAGGCCCTGCAGACACCTGCGTCCAGCACATCACTCCTCGGTCCTCACCTGGACCCAGACACACCGACAGGCCCTGCAGACACTTCCGTCCAGCGCATCACTCCTCGGTCCTCAGCTCGACCCAGACACACCGACAGGCCCTGCAGACACCTGCGTCCAGCACATCACTCCTCGGTCCTCACCTGGACCCAGACACACCGACAGGCCCTGCAGACACCTCCGTCCAGCACATCACTCCTCGGTCCTCACCTCGACCCAGACACACCGACAGGCTCTGCATTGGGAGCCGCCGCCGCCGCCGCCCGCACGCGGGCCCGTGGTCTCACACCACGGAAGGGCAGCTTGGGGTGACAGCCATTCCCTCCAAGCTTGGTCCCCCAAATGCCAACCCCGAGTCTCTTCCCCCACCCCCCCAGGAGACACAGTTCCAAAGGGAGAGGGGAGCGGGGGGCAGGTGGAGGTGAGGGGTCAGAACCACGGGAGGCCTTCGGGGACCAGGGACAGGCCCCACGCGCAGGCCTGGGCCGACGCACCCTCGCCACACACACCCACCCACGGGCTCCCAGGCGGCCACACACGAGCCGCCACCCGTGCAGGACCCACTGAATCACCAGCAGTGTCGTTTCCGACCACCTGAACCAGTCCAGAGGACCAGCATCCCTTTCGCAAAACATTCCAAAGAGAAAAGAGAAGCCCACGCAGGGGTCCCCGAGGCAGTGGGGGCGAGGGGCCGGTGACCGGGCCTCTCCAGGGGGAGCAACCCCCGCGCGTGTCCCCAGCCCGTGTGGTCAGCCCCCCTCGCGACCCCCACGCGTGTCCCCAGCCCGTGTGGTCAGCCGCCCCCGCGACCCCCGCGTGTGTCCCCGGCCCGTGTGGTCAGCCGCCCTCGCGACCCCCGCGCGTGTCCCCAGCCGCCCTCGTGACCCCCACGCGTGTCCCCGGCCCGTGTGGTCAGCCGCCCTCGCGACCCCCGCGCGTGTCCCCGGCCCGTGTGGTCAGCCGCCCTCGCGACCCCCGCGCGTGTCCCCGGCCCGTGTGGTCAGCCGCCCTCGTGACCCCCGCGCGTGTCCCCGGCCCGTGTGGCCCGCCCCCCTCGCGACCCCCGCGCGTGTCCCCAGCCCGTGTGGCCCACCCCCCTCGCGACCCCCGCGCGTGTCCCCAGCCCGTGTGGCCCACCCCCCTCGCGACCCCCGCGCGTGTCCCCGGCCCGTGTGGCCCACCCCCCTCGCGACCCCCGCGCGTGTCCCCAGCCGCCCTCGTGACCCCCACGCGTGTCCCCGGCCCGTGTGGTCAGCCGCCCTCGCGACCCCCGCGCGTGTCCCCGGCCCGTGTGGTCAGCCGCCCTCGCGACCCCCGCGCGTGTCCCCGGCCCGTGTGGCCCACCCCCCTCGCGACCCCTGCGCGTGTCCCCGGCCCGTGTGGCCCACCCCCCTCGCGACCACCGCGCGTGTCCCCAGCCCGTGTGGCCCGCCCCCCTCGTGACCCCCGCGCGTGTCCCCGGCCCGTGTGGTCAGCCGCCCTCGCGACCCCCGTGCGTGTCCCCGGCCCGTGTGGTCAGCCGCCCTCGCGACCCCCGTGCGTGTCCCCAGCCCGTGTGGTCAGCCGCCCTCGCGACCCCCGCCCGCCGCCCAGGAGCAGCAGCCCCGGGACTGTCCCCGCCACCGGCCCCCACAGCTGCAGACCACGGCGCGCTCTCCGCCCCAGGCACACGAGGAGATGTGAGGGTCTCACCCCCCGGCGCACGGCGTGCGTCCCTCTGTCCCTGGCCCTCCGGCAAACGCGGCGAGGGCCAGGAAGCTGGATTTGAGATTCCCCCCTCTCCACTTCCCACAACAGCCTCAGCAAAACCACATGACTCGCCTGCTACACTCTCCCTGGTGTGTTCTCTGCTACTTTGGCAGGAAACCAGAATTACTGTTATATAAATTCCATCTGATGCCAGAGCGACCATCTGTGAGTGGGCCTGCTTCACCTACGTCTGCCTGCAAAGCCACTCTCCCAGAGACAAGGGAGAGGGGGTGGGGCGGGGTGGAAATTTGATTAATTTGCAGAATGCTTGTGATTTGCTCATATATTATTATAACCGCTCATCAGCACATGACAAATTCCCAGCCCTCGGTGCGAGCACCCGGTTGGCTTCAGCAGTTCCTGTGTCGGCACCTGACAAGCGGCTGCAGGGCCCTCTAATGACTTTCAGATGCTTACCAACAGTAATTCTATCTCCAGAATAAAGGAGAGAGGCCGTAGGAAGAAGAGAGAGGCCCGGGCGCGTCTATTCCGTTTCCTTCCTGGGCATCAACATGATTGAACGGTGAAGGGTGGGGTGGCCGCAAGCCCCCCCCCGGGATGGTTCCCTCCCCAGGGGGCCCCCTCTGGAGGGCAGGGCAGGGTGACAGCAGGCACCAGCCCGGCGCCTGCCCACAGCCCGGCTGACCCTCTCCTTCCCCATCCATAGTCCCTTCCCTGTGCCCACTTCTAATCCCCAGTAACCTCCGGTTCCCTGCGAACACGGCAGCCTCAGAACTGCATGCGGATTTCCGGCTAACCCCCCCCACACACACACACACACACACTCCCCACCCCACTCCTCACCCCTGCACCCTCCGCGCCCGGTGTTTAAAGGTCTGACTATGCTGGGAAGCCCAGCCTCGGGGCTTGAGCACCGGTTTCAGACCAGAGACTGCAGCAGGAACACAAAGACCGGAGCGCACACATCACCCCACAGATGAGGACCCACAGAAGGAACAGCCATAAAACGCCCGCGCCATCTGCCCGCACACAATAACCTGCGCGCTCGGAGGCTCGCAAATTACTGAGCGCCCCACCTTCCCAAGTGACGAGGCGCTGAAGCAGAGCCCAGGCGGCAGCGAGACCCCTTTGATGTCCTGTGGTACGTCCCAACACGTCCATCCCCCCCCCGCCCACACCCCCAAATTGATTGCTAACAGTTGAGGAATGTCTCAGTGACAGGGAGATTTTTATTGTCGGGATCCTTGCATCACACGTGGCTGGGGGACCAGGTGGGGGGCGGCTGGCCGGGGGGCACAGTCTGTGTCCCTCCCCCGTGTGTCTGTAGGGAGTGGGGAACGAGGGAGGGGCGCCCCATTCTCAACACAGAAGGACCCCGACAGGCAGGCAGTGCAGCGGCCTGGTCAGCTGTGGGCTGGCTTCCGGAAGGCGCTCTGGGGGCTGTGGGAGGGGTTCACAACAGACGGACCCCCCGCCCCCCACAGACAAGTGCTCTCCACCTTCTCTCGCTCAGATGGACAGAAGCTGCCTCCCTGAACCCCCCTCCCCCCGCGCATAAGCAGCGCGTGGTAATCAGCCAGAGTCTTGACACACAGAACAAAATTCCATCTGAAAGGATTTCCTAAAACCAAGGAAAAGAAACCATCAGCCCCCCCCCAAAAAAAAAAAATACGAATGTGGTTTCTGTTTGCAGTGGGTGCGTGTTCTGCCAGATGCTCCCGGCTGCGGTTTCCAGCCTAGAGCACGGATCCCAGGCTGGGGGTCGGGCGACAGCAGAGCCCCAGCAGGACTCCCATGTCCCAGGTGGAGACACAGGGGTCCCAGATGGAGCGGGAAGCAGGCAGCCAGGGTTGAGAGATGGCTGGTGTGAGTCCAGCCCTCTCCTCTCTCAGACACCACATCCCCCGAGACCCTGCTGTGAGGTGGACATGGGAGACATGGGAGAGGCCCCGAGACCCTGCTGTGAGGTGGACATGGGAGACATGGGAGAGGCCCCGAGACCCTGCTGTGGGGTGGACGTGGGAGACATGGGAGAGGCCCCGAGACCCTGCTGTGAGGTGGACACGGGAGACATGGGAGAGGCCCCGAGACCCTGCTGTGAGGTGGACGTGGGAGAGGCCCCGAGACCCTGCTGTGAGGTGGACGTGGGAGAGGCCCCGAGACCCTGCTGTGGGGTGGACGTGGGAGAGGCCCCGAGACCCTGCTGTGGGGTGGACACGGGAGAGGCCCCGAGACCCTGCTGTGAGGTGGACGTGGGAGACATGGGAGAGGCCCCGAGACCCTGCTGTGAGGTGGACACGGGAGACATGGGAGAGGCCCCGAGACCCTGCTGTGAGGTGGACGTGGGAGACATGGGAGAGGCCCCGAGACCCTGCTGTGAGGTGGACGTGGGAGACATGGGAGAGGCCCCGAGACCCTGCTGTGAGGTGGACGTGGGAGACATGGGAGAGGCCCCGAGACCCTGCTGTGAGGTGGACACGGGAGAGGCCCCGAGACCCTGCTGTGAGGTGGACACGGGAGACACGGGAGAGGCCCCGAGACCCTGCTGTGGGGTGGACACGGGAGAGGCCCCGAGACCCTGCTGTGAGGTGGACGTGGGAGACACGGGAGAGGCCCCGAGACCCTGCTGTGAGGTGGACACGGGAGAGGCCCCGAGACCCTGCTGTGAGGTGGACGTGGGAGACATGGGAGAGGCCCCGAGACCCTGCTGTGAGGTGGACATGGGAGACATGGGAGAGGCCCCGAGACCCTGCTGTGAGGTGGACACGGGAGACATGGGAGAGGCCCCGAGACCCTGCTGTGAGGTGGACACGGGAGACATGGGAGAGGCCCCGAGACCCTGCTGTGAGGTGGACGTGGGAGACACGGGAGAGGCCCCGAGACCCTGCTGTGGGGTGGACACGGGAGACATGGGAGAGGCCCCGAGACCCTGCTGTGAGGTGGACACGGGAGACATGGGAGAGGCCCCGAGACCCTGCTGTGAGGTGGACACGGGAGACATGGGAGAGGCCCCGAGACCCTGCTGTGAGGTGGACGTGGGAGACACGGGAGAGGCCCCGAGACCCTGCTGTGGGGTGGACACGGGAGACATGGGAGAGGCCCCGAGACCCTGCTGTGAGGTGGACACGGGAGACATGGGAGAGGCCCCGAGACCCTGCTGTGAGGTGGACACGGGAGACATGGGAGAGGCCCCGAGACCCTGCTGTGAGGTGGACGTGGGAGACACGGGAGAGGCCCCGAGACCCTGCTGTGAGGTGGACACGGGAGAGGCCCCGAGACCCTGCTGTGAGGTGGACGTGGGAGACATGGGAGAGGCCCCGAGACCCTGCTGTGAGGTGGACACGGGAGACATGGGAGAGGCCCCGAGACCCTGCTGTGAGGTGGACGTGGGAGACATGGGAGAGGCCCCGAGACCCTGCTGTGAGGTGGACGTGGGAGACATGGGAGAGGCCCCGAGACCCTGCTGTGAGGTGGACGTGGGAGACATGGGAGAGGCCCCGAGACCCTGCTGTGAGGTGGACACGGGAGAGGCCCCGAGACCCTGCTGTGAGGTGGACACGGGAGACACGGGAGAGGCCCCGAGACCCTGCTGTGGGGTGGACACGGGAGAGGCCCCGAGACCCTGCTGTGAGGTGGACGTGGGAGACACGGGAGAGGCCCCGAGACCCTGCTGTGAGGTGGACACGGGAGAGGCCCCGAGACCCTGCTGTGAGGTGGACGTGGGAGACATGGGAGAGGCCCCGAGACCCTGCTGTGAGGTGGACATGGGAGACATGGGAGAGGCCCCGAGACCCTGCTGTGAGGTGGACATGGGAGACATGGGAGAGGCCCCGAGACCCTGCTGTGGGGTGGACGTGGGAGAGGCCCCGAGACCCTGCTGTGGGGTGGACGTGGGAGACATGGGAGAGGCCCCGAGACCCTGCTGTGAGGTGGACACGGGAGACATGGGAGAGGCCCCGAGACCCTGCTGTGAGGTGGACGTGGGAGAGGCCCCGAGACCCTGCTGTGGGGTGGACGTGGGAGACATGGGAGAGGCCCCGAGACCCTGCTGTGAGGTGGACACGGGAGAGGCCCCGAGACCCTGCTGTGAGGTGGACACGGGAGAGGCCCCGAGACCCTGCTGTGGGGTGGACACGGGAGAGGCCCCGAGACCCTGCTGTGAGGTGGACACGGGAGAGGCCCCGAGACCCTGCTGTGAGGTGGACACGGGAGAGGCCCCGAGACCCTGCTGTGAGGTGGACACGGGAGAGGCCCCGAGACCCTGCTGTGAGGTGGACACAGGAGAGGCCCCGAGACCCTGCTGTGAGGTGGACACGGGAGAGGCCCCGAGACCCTGCTGTGAGGTGGACACGGGAGAGGCCCCGAGACCCTGCTGTGAGGTGGACACGGGAGAGGCCCCGAGACCCTGCTGTGAGGTGGACGTGGGAGACATGGGAGAGGCCCTGAGACCCTGCTGTGAGGTGGACGTGGGAGACATGGGAGAGGCCCCGAGACCCTGCTGTGAGGTGGACGTGGGAGACACGGGAGAGGCCCCGAGACCCTGCTGTGAGGTGGACGTGGGAGACATGGGAGAGGCCCCGAGACCCTGCTGTGAGGTGGACACGGGAGAGGCCCCGAGACCCTGCTGTGAGGTGGACACAGGAGAGGCCCCGAGACCCTGCTGTGAGGTGGACGTGGGAGAGGCCTCGAGACCCTGCTGTGGGGTGGACACGGGAGAGGCCCCGAGACCCTGCTGTGAGGTGGACGTGGGAGACATGGGAGAGGCCCCGAGACCCTGCTGTGAGGTGGACATGGGAGACACGGGAGAGGCCCCGAGACCCTGCTGTGAGGTGGACGTGGGAGACATGGGAGAGGCCCCGAGACCCTGCTGTGAGGTGGACGTGGGAGACATGGGAGAGGCCCCGAGACCCTGCTGTGAGGTGGACGTGGGAGACATGGGAGAGGCCCCGAGACCCTGCTGTGAGGTGGACATGGGAGACATGGGAGAGGCCCCGAGACCCTGCTGTGGGGTGGACGTGGGAGAGGCCCCGAGACCCTGCTGTGAGGTGGACGTGGGAGAGGCCCCGAGACCCTGCTGTGGGGTGGACGTGGGAGACATGGGAGAGGCCCCGAGACCCTGCTGTGAGGTGGACACGGGAGACATGGGAGAGGCCCCGAGACCCTGCTGTGAGGTGGACGTGGGAGACATGGGAGAGGCCCCGAGACCCTGCTGTGGGGTGGACGTGGGAGACATGGGAGAGGCCCCGAGACCCTGCTGTGAGGTGGACACGGGAGACATGGGAGAGGCCCCGAGACCCTGCTGTGAGGTGGACGTGGGAGACATGGGAGAGGCCCCGAGACCCTGCTGTGAGGTGGACACGGGAGAGGCCCCGAGACCCTGCTGTGAGGTGGACACGGGAGAGGCCCCGAGACCCTGCTGTGAGGTGGACGTGGGAGAGGCCCCGAGACCCTGCTGTGAGGTGGACACGGGAGAGGCCCCGAGACCCTGCTGTGAGGTGGACGTGGGAGAGGCCCCGAGACCCTGCTGTGGGGTGGACACGGGAGACATGGGAGAGGCCCCGAGACCCTGCTGTGAGGTGGACGTGGGAGACATGGGAGAGGCCCCGAGACCCTGCTGTGAGGTGGACGTGGGAGACATGGGAGAGGCCCCGAGACCCTGCTGTGAGGTGGACACGGGAGACATGGGAGAGGCCCCGAGACCCTGCTGTGGGGTGGACACGGGAGAGGCCCCGAGACCCTGCTGTGAGGTGGACGTGGGAGAGGCCCCGAGACCCTGCTGTGGGGTGGACACGGGAGAGGCCCCGAGACCCTGCTGTGTGGTGGACACAGGAGAGGCCCCGAGACCCTGCTGTGAGGTGGACACGGGAGAGGCCCCGAGACCCTGCTGTGAGGTGGACGTGGGAGAGGCCCCGAGACCCTGCTGTGAGGTGGACACAGGAGACACGGGAGAGGCCCCGAGACCCTGCTGTGAGGTGGACGTGGGAGAGGCCCCGAGACCCTGCTGTGAGGTGGACACAGGAGAGGCCCCGAGACCCTGCTGTGAGGTGGACGTGGGAGAGGCCCCGAGACCCTGCTGTGAGGTGGACACAGGAGAGGCCCCGAGACCCTGCTGTGAGGTGGACGTGGGAGACACGGGAGAGGCCCCGAGACCCTGCTGTGAGGTGGACATGGGAGAGGCCCCGAGACCCTGCTGTGAGGTGGACACGGGAGAGGCCCTGAGACCCTGCTGTGAGGTGGACACAGGAGACATGGGAGAGGCCCCGAGACCCTGCTGTGAGGTGGACACAGGAGAGGCCCCGAGACCCTGCTGTGAGGTGGACGTGGGAGACACGGGAGAGGCCCCGAGACCCTGCTGTGAGGTGGACACAGGAGAGGCCCCGAGACCCTGCTGTGAGGTGGACGTGGGAGACACGGGAGAGGCCCCGAGACCCTGCTGTGAGGTGGACACGGGAGAGGCCCCGAGACCCTGCTGTGAGGTGGACGTGGGAGACATGGGAGAGGCCCCGAGACCCTGCTGTGAGGTGGACATGGGAGACATGGGAGAGGCCCCGAGACCCTGCTGTGAGGTGGACGTGGGAGACATGGGAGAGGCCCCGAGACCCTGCTGTGAGGTGGACGTGGGAGACACGGGAGAGGCCCCGAGACCCTGCTGTGAGGTGGACACAGGAGACATGGGAGAGGCCCCGAGACCCTGCTGTGAGGTGGACACAGGAGAGGCCCCGAGACCCTGCTGTGAGGTGGACGTGGGAGACACGGGAGAGGCCCCGAGACCCTGCTGTGAGGTGGACACAGGAGAGGCCCCGAGACCCTGCTGTGAGGTGGACGTGGGAGACACGGGAGAGGCCCCGAGACCCTGCTGTGAGGTGGACACGGGAGAGGCCCCGAGACCCTGCTGTGAGGTGGACGTGGGAGACATGGGAGAGGCCCCGAGACCCTGCTGTGAGGTGGACATGGGAGACATGGGAGAGGCCCCGAGACCCTGCTGTGAGGTGGACGTGGGAGACATGGGAGAGGCCCCGAGACCCTGCTGTGAGGTGGACGTGGGAGACACGGGAGAGGCCCCGAGACCCTGCTCTGTGGGGTGGACGTGGGAGAGGCCCCCCCACCCCCCACCCCGTTAAGCAGCCAGGAAGCCAAAGGGATCTGTCACGTGGTTATTACTCAACAACCAAACCAAGGTTTACTTGGCAAAGGGAAGCCTTCCTTCCCTGGGTCTCAGATCCGTGTGGTGACACAGAGAGGGAAGAGTTGGGCTGAAAGGGAACCTCATTTCCACGTTCATCGCCGGTGCTGCTGCCCCTGTCCTGGTAGGTCCTCCCCGGAACCCCTGCCCACTCCACGGCCCAGTCTCCCCCCTCCCCTCGACGCAGGCCTGGGCCACGCTGGGCCCTACCTACGGCCGTTCATCCCAACCCGCGCCTGACACAGCCGTGCGCACAGTCGGTGGCCGGTGAATGAACACCTATCGTTGGCTATCTGCACAGGTTTCGAATGTCCACCCAGAACCCGGACTTCCCACCCGGTTTCCAGACGCCCCCAACCTGCTCTCAATTAGGACCCTGTTTACACGCACAGCTTGGTTGAAATTAGCGGGGGCAGGCAGGAAGGCGGGGAGCCTCACTCGCGTTCAAGCAACCAGATGTTTATTTTATTTTTTAAGCTACATGTGCCCACGGCAGCCACACTGGACTCCCGCTCTCTGGAGTCTGGCGGCCCAGCTCTGCTCCCCGGGGCCCAGGCGCCCGCCGCCCGCCACGGCCGGTTTATCCTCCTCCTCCTCACCGTCTCTGCCACCCTCACCCACAACGCCAGGCACGCTCTGTGGTTGGCTCAGAGCTCCCGCACACGACACCCAGAGAGCCGGCTCAGGAAGTCACACGCTGCCCGATGGCCCCAGGTCCCGCTGGTCACTGCCCAAGGCCCTGGTTGCTTTGCCTTTGGAGGAAAGCTCTTGTCCGACGACCACACCGTGGCAGCAATGACCACACCTATTGGAAAGTGGCCGGACGACTGACCTCTTCCACAGCGATTTAGGAAACGGGGACCGGGGAGAAGGGACATCCCCTGTGTGCTGGGCACGTGGGTCCCACAGACATGTGTTCGCCTCTGGGCTCTCCCTGCACATCCTCAGCCGCACACGGGTCAGGTCACACGGGTCAGGTCACACGGGTCAGGTCTCTGAGTCTGCACACTGGCAGCAGGACAGGGAGCCAGCGAAAGCCCACACTTACCCAGCACACGGCCGGCTGGAGGGAGGAGCAGAGCCGGCCTCGGAGGGAATGGGCACCTGCGGCCAGCGCCCGCCCACCACCCCCAAAGCCTCAGCTCCCCACCTGTCCCGGGGGCTCGTGGGAGGACCACCTCGCTCAGAGAGGCGCCACAGAGCCCACGTGAGCGTGCCCGCTGCCCACCACTGCTATGAGTCCCCGTCCCGGCCGGCTCTGCGTGTCAGCACCCCGCCGTCCCCCACGAGGACGCGTCCTGGCCGGCTCTGCGTGTCAGCACCCCGCCGTCCCCCACGAGTCCCCGTCCCCGCCGGCTCTGCGTGTCAGCACCCCGCCGTCCCCCACGAGTCCCCGTCCCGGCCGGCTCTGCGTGTCAGCACCCCGCCGTCCCCCACGAGGACGCATCCCGGCCGGCTCTGTGTGTCAGCACCCCGCTGTCCCCCACGAGGACGCATCCCGGCCGGCTCTGCGTGTCAGCACCCCGCCGTCCCCCACGGGTCCCCGTCCCCGCCGGCTCTGCGTGTCAGCACCCCGCAGTCCCCCACAAGTCCTCCACGAGTCCCCGTCCCCAAGGAGGAAACACAGGGTGGGCAGCAGGGTCCTGAGCCGCGTCTCATAGTGACCTGGACCCCGAGGCGGGGCTCCCCTAGACTAGAGCCAGGGCTGCCACCGGCTCCTCTCCCCTTCCGCTATCCTGAACTGAAACGTGGAGTCCACCTCCACGTGACGGGGGCGGGGGCACGGGGTGGGGGCGGCTTGGGGCGCTGCGGTAGGTACATTCAAGCCACCGAGCGAGACCGTTGTGTGCATGCGGCGTAGCTGCCTTTGGATAAAGTGTTTCTCTGCACATTTGGTCTCGTGGCTCCGTAACAGACACATGCGTGGCGTGGAATTTACGGGCATGCCAACAGTGGCCCATATGCGTTCGTACACGCCGGTGAGAAGACTCCGCATGGCTCCCTCCGAGGAGGACACGGGCGGCCGAGGGGAGTTGGGGGGGCGGCACACCTTAAGCCCTGAGGACGTTTATCAGACGCAGCAGTTCAAACTCAGCTGACATTTAGACACGTCCCCTCAGCAGCCAGAACAAAGAGCCTCCGGCACAGGCTTCCTCCGCTCCCCGCACCCCCACCCCCAAAGCAAGGGCTCCGATCACACAGGAACACAACATAAGTAAAACCCCCGCTGCGGCCAGGGCGGCAGAAGGCAGAGACCCGTGCCGAGGCACCCGGCGCGCAGGTGAGCGCCCACTCTGCGCGCCTGCGTGGCGCCCTGGGCGGAGGGAGCCGGGCTGGGGCGGCTCAGCCCCCCACCTTCCGTCTCCGCGTCTGCGGGCACCGAATCCTCGGGACGGATTTCAGAGCCCGGCAGGCTGTTTCCTTGCCTGCACTCTTCCTGGCTGCCATGAACACACTCTGCTATGCTCTTTAAAAAAAAAAGAATAAAGTAAAACATTACCAGCTTCCTACACCCGTAATAAAATCAATCTTCTGCCTCGAGTACCTTCCATGAAATAGGAGGAGCCGCCTCAGGAAATACGCAAGAGTCAGTGTCTCCAAGAATCATGCAAATTAAAAGTAAAAATAAAAACCCAAAAGTCAGAATAACGTACTACGCTACAGAAATAGACCTCGAGAGCTGCGTGCGTGTCTTAGACGGTGTGAGGCTAGAGGGGCCCCTGTCGAATGCGTCCTGGAAACCTGATGTAAGCTGCCTTTTTGTTTTGTTTTTGTTTTGTTTTGGGTTTTTTTGGGTATAGTTTATTATAAAGTCAGCCTCCTCCCTTCCCCAAGATACAGACATCGTACACCTCAACAGTAAACAGCCCTTTTTATTTGAGCTGATAGGTGGGAAGGGAACGGGTTCTTGCATTGGCCCCTGAAAGACAGACCGGGATTATGGGTAAGAAGGAATGTAGGCACCGACTGCCTCTCGGATGGCATGGACTCTCTCCACAGACATGTTTAAGTCAAGGCGGTGCCAGCTCGGATCCACCCTGCGTGCGGGCGTGCGCGAGGACAGATGTCTCCGGGCGTCAGGCGTGGTGGGTGGCGGTGAGCTCCCCGAAGCCCCTCCCCACCCGGCCCGCCAGAGCCGCGACCCGGGGTCCCCCGCTCACATCTGACGGGGCTGGATGTGGCAATGTGGCAATCTGCAATTTATTTTATTTTAATTCGATTTGGATTCATATCCTGTTTTGCAAGTCAGCAAGGCGGGTTAGGTTTGCCAAAAAAGAAAAAAAAAAGGTGGTGGGGGGTGTAGATGGACCGAAAGGGGGGGGCTCAGGCTGGCAGCCGCGAAGCCGGCCTTCCGAACCCACCGCCCGCCCGGCGCCCGGCCTGCCCGCAGCGTCTCGGCCTCACTATCTCCCCGCTGAAGGGCCTATTTGTCTGCTTTAAGTGAAATCACTCAATTCTCAAAAGTCAGTGGAGGACTTTAGAAAGGGGGAGGGCTCAGATAGGCTATTCCAAATAAGTTCCATTAATCAAAAGACACAGTGTAATGTAACTAATATTTTACAATTAGGGGAGACAAGATGGGAGTCCGAGCCATCTATCTCTCTTACACCACATGATCATCGATTCATAATCGGGGCTGAGAGCCTCGCGGAGCAGCATTTACTGGATGGGGTGTGGGGGGGGGGGCGGGGAGGGCCGGTCGGAGCCGAGATAATGAACAGGACGCCGACGCGCAGGGGCTGCGGGCTGAGGAGAGGTGACAGAGGGACCCCGAGCTGACGGATGACATGGAGACCCAGGCAGATACCTGGCAGCTCGCGGGGGCCGCGCTCCTTCCCCCAGCACCAGGGTCCTCAGTGATCTTGGTGAGGGACCCAGAGGGATCCCTGCGAGAGGCTGGCCTGGTGCCCCACACCGCCCCACACCGCCCCATGCCGCCCGGGGCCCCAGGCGAGCGCCACTCTGTGGGGCTGGGCCTCCATTGTCAGCGCTCCCGGGCACACTGGGGACAGCGGGATGCTCGCGGCAGCTCCGTCTGTTTGTAACAAAATGTCCACTTCTTCAAAGAGAGTCACTGCCACCTTCAGGAAAAGGAGAAGTTGGCCTTTTCCAAAAAAAAGGGGGGGGGGTGTTGAACCCTGGGAGTCAGGGAGGCCCGACACTGCGGACACGCTCCAGGGGGACTCACGATCCTGAGCTTCTCCGCACGAGGTCCTCCCACGAGTCACGTGCGGAGCCACCAGCCGCAGGAGCGACGCAGGGGCTGGGACCATGGGACCCGAGGGCGAGGGGCAGGCCCTCCCTGGACGTGGGGATGTGGGGGTCGGATCCTGCGTCTCACTGGAGAAAGTTCTCGGGCCCCGCCCGGCCCGCGGTGCCCTCGCCAGGGTGGGAGGGTCCCGAAGCCCCAAGCGCGCTCCGCCCACCCCGCGGTTTCTCTGTGAGATGCAGACGGCCTTCCACAAGTGCTCGTGTAGCGTGTCTTCCGAACAAAGAAAAACAAATGACCTCCTGAGCAGCGCAGGAACCTGGGGATCAGCAGAACGGCAAGACCGTGGGGCAGGTGGCCCGGGTGACAGAGCCCCCGCTGCTGATGGAGGGCCGAGGCCGCCGCCGCTGGGGCCGCGCCCCGTCCCCTCCAGGGCTGCGCCGGCACAGGGCCATTTCGCTAACGTGCAACGCTGCAGTGACGGATTATGTAATATGTGCAGATCCCAGACTGAAGCCAGAGGTCCCGGGCAGCCGCGGTGTTCTCAGGGTCCATTTGTTCCCATCACAACCTGACTACCAAGTGGGGCCCTTGCCGCACCCCCCGCCCGTTTCCTCCCTGCTCTGCTGCCACCAGGGCTGGTCTGCGTGGAGCTAAACCAGACGGGGTCCCTCAGTCTGACTCCCTGCCAAGCAGCAGGGACCCGTGTGGACACGAGCGTGTGTGCACACACACATCCAACGCTTCCCCGTCCTAAGGGCCCCTCTGTGCCCGGCCTCTGCCCACCTGGCACCTCCCGCCGCTTAGATGGGGCAGCAGTGAGGGCAGATAACGACCTTGCCAGGAGGCTCGTCCCAAAGTCCCCGTCATTTCAGCCTTGGGGACAGAAGGGCTGTCCCTCAGAGCAGAATCTTGTCACCTGGTCTCGCCTGGTTCTTTCTGAGGACCGATTGGTGCCCAGGACGAGGGGTTCTGGGAATACAAAGGGGGCTACGAGTCCCCTCCGCTGGGCCCATTCAACAGGGCAAAGGTGTTGAAGCAGGTCGGTTCTGTGCCCTGAGGAGCTGTAACTGAGAGCCCCCAACGCACCCCCGGGAAGCCGCACCAAACCGCCCAGAATGGCCGCGGCCGCAACGTTAACAGAGAGCAAACGCGTCTGCCCTTTGAGGCTCGAGGCGGCTGCCGGCCGGTCAGCGGGGTCAGGTGCCCGCGCTGTCCACTCGCCCACCCAGCAGTCAGCACTAAGAAGCTACCTGCGGAGCCCACAGCCTCTCTCTGCCTGGACCGAAGACCTCCGGGTGACACGCGAACCCCGCCATCATTGGATAGCGCAGCGTGCGGGCGCGTGAACCAGAGCCCCGCCCCCAAAACAAAGTTCCGGGGACCCCGCCCGCGCGCAGGGTTTTCACCCACTCGCGCCATGAGCCTGCACTGTGCAAGCACAGGGCTGGGCGTTTTCAGGCGGAACAAACCTACTGACGAAAACCTCCACCTTAGTCCACGAAGTTCATTGTCTGCAGAAGCAGGTGCGTTCTGAGTAGATTCAGCGTGGAGCCCACATGGTCCGGGTTGGACATGTGCTTCTTTTATTCGAGGTCTGACCCAAGGCCGGGAAGAGGCTCCGGTGTAGGATTCTACAGTGAACCACTCTCTGGGGAAAATGTATCTGTCCCTTGCTACAAGCTTGTCTTCATGTATCAGAAAACAAGTAGGGAGTTAAAGGTCTGAATTGTTAAGTGGGAGGAGGTATGAATCACAGCGTGGACAGTGCTGCTCTAATAACTCAGCTGCGACCACACACAGGGAGGGGAGCCGGGCTCCAGGGGGAGGGGGCAGCCCCTCCCAGCTGAGGACGTGGGGTGGGGGGGACGAGGTGGGGCGGGCGATGACCGAGCGGTCGTTGCATCTTCCAAAGGCTCTCACCATCCGGGCTGTGGGGCTTCTTCTGCATTGTGTCTCGGGTCCCTGTGTTAGCGAGGTCACGCCTTTGAAAAGGCATTTCGTGACCGATGCCATCCTGCCCCGAGGACCCTGGTTGTCACGTGTCAGTACTAAGTACTGACCGCAAGAAGGCGGTCCCCCTCCTCGTTCCGAAGGCTGGCAGCCGTGAAAAGCAACTGGAATAGCGGAGGTTTTCAGAACCACAGGACATTTCCACAAGGATAGACACGGCTCTAGGTAGAGTCGGAACACCCCTTGAACTCCAACCACATTATCCCGGAGGACAGGAAGCCCGGAAGGCCGTTCACGTTTCTTATTAGACTGGAGAGGACTTGGAGCTGGTGGCCCAACCACCTACAGTTTGACCCAATGCCTGCCCCCTTCCGCGTCCCCCGACATTAGACAGGGACTGTTGTTCCAAAGCTGAAATTCATTACCCTCCTCCTCTTCTCCCTCCTGTTTTTCCTCCTCCTCCTCCCTCCTCCTCCTCCTCCTCCTCTGAGCCCAGGCTGGGGGAGAAGTCCCCCACCTGGCTTCCCACCTGGACTTCGGGCCCTAAAGGTGGTCTCTCGTGCCACCTAGAGGACAGAGGGCGCGTGGCAGCGCGTCACCCAGAGGAAATTAAATACAGCTGAAGAACTGAACGCGAGGGCAAGGTTAATCAAGGGTCACCATCTGCTCGACTAGAATTGTTGGCACACTTCCGCCCAGCCGCGCGCGCGCCTCGTAAACATGCCGGCAGTTATCAAAGCGTGCACGGCCCTGAGATAAAAGGAAATCTTGGTCCTAAAATAAGCCCGGACTAATTAAACATATACCATCTTGTTGTCATGGAGACCAGAGTGAAGGTCACCCGTTTCTCATGGCAGTAGCAGTAAGGGGTGTGTTGGTGCCAAAAAGAGACAGGTGATCCTTTCCACTCCTCGGGGAGAGGGCATCTCAGAGCTGGAGGTGCCGCCTGGCGGGGTCGGTCAGGGGACAGGCCACCAGCAGGGCCCCACGCCCACTTCCTTCCCCGGGGACTGGGGGGAGGCAGGGAGGGAGGGCACAGAGGAAGTGACACCATCTTGGCAGGCGCCAGCAGCAGCAGCAGCGGTGTCGCTGGGAGGGACCCCAGGTGCCCCTGCCAGCGTTACTTAACGTTATGCCCAACTGGCATGCCTGCCCCTGGGGGTGGAGGCGGGGGCGGGGCGGGGTGGGGAAGGCATCTTTCCCGGGAAACGGGTGTCGTGTCTGAACTGGGGCTCACTGCCAGCTCCATCTTGGATCCGGGCATTCACCAGGAACCTGGATGTGGCTGGTTGCCCCAGCCCGGCCGGTGGGCATGCCTGTTTCGGGAGAGAGATGAATTCCAACTGCATGTCGCATCATCTGTCCTAACCTCGGGCAGCCACACCTGTGCTGGCCGCACCCAGCACACAGTGGGGCCACACTGGGGGCAGCAGGGGAGGGGCTTTGTGCAGAGACCTCGAGCCCGCCTGTGGGGTCCAGAGTTGAGGTTAGGGCTGGAGGTGGGATCGGTGTGGTGTGGGGATTTGAGAAGGCGGCTTCCCCCCTGGTGACCGCCCCCCCCCACTGCTCCCAGCAGAGGCATCCCCCCCACCCCGGCCGCCTCACCAGAGGGCCCTGCCTCCCCCTTCCCTTCGGCACTGTCGATTACGGACAGATCACTGCGGAGAGACACAGCGGAGTGACCCCAAGTTCAGGAAAGCCTCCTTGGGGACACAATTAGCGTCTGTTGTATCCCACGATGGCTGGGCTGACACCATCACGGGCTCCGGGGGTGCCGTTCCCTCTCGCAGGCCTGGACGCCAGGCAGGAGGGGCTCCCGGAGAACAGAGTGAGGGAAGGGACCGACCGCCAAGACACGACGCACTCCTGCTCCCGGTAATTAGGATCCATCAAATGAGGCCGGCTTGGACCCGTCTCCCGCCTCGTAGACCAGGCTGCCGGCTGGCTTCCTGGAATCCAAATCATGACAACAGGGCAGAAAGGAGAGAAGCAATGACCCAAGGCCCGGTGGGGTGCTGCCCCAAGTGCTGGGAAGGAGGCCCCCCCCGAACCCCGGGGGCTTCCAGGCCAGCCACCCCACAAAAGCAGGTGAGGGACACCAAGAAAGGATCTCCTGCCCTTTGTGCTAAGAGTTCTCTTCTGTTGTGCTTTCTACTGGGGTGTCCCCACCTTGCCAGCTCAAATGCTTCCTCCTCCAGGAAGCCCTCTCTGATGCTCTTCCCCGTGGAGCACGCAGGCTGGGCCACAACTGCCTGTTTATTCTTGTGTTCATCCTCGGAGCCTTGCACAAGCCTGGCACACAGGTCTGCCTGAGCCCCTCTACGTCACCTCACCCTGAGAAATCCAAGCAGTCACCCCACTGCCCACCTCAGGGTCTCACTTCGGAAAATAGATGTTCCATAATGAGGAAGGATCAGGCAAGGGTTCCCCTGGGGTTTGGCAGAACTTGGAACCTGGAATGGGGGAAAGAGAGCTGAGGGGGGTAGAAGGCCTTCCCTGTCAGTGTCCCTGTCTACAGCTTAGGAAGGACGAGTGGGGGGCAGTCTGTGTATGGGTCCCCGCCCCCCTTCCCTTGTTGCGGTTCTGACCCAGGCCCCAGAATTCTGCCCTTGGCTCCCAGACAGACCCGCAGTGTTTCCTGTAGTCGGCCTGACCCCCCCCCCGTCTGCCATGCCATCGTCCCAGCCCTGCCCCGTGCCCCCCACCGCTCCCAGCCTCCCCCCCCCACCAGGCCCTTTACCAGAATGCCCAGCTCAGCGGGGAGCCCTGGGCAAGCCAAGCCCAGGTGACCCAGGTGACCCTGCTCACCTGCTCACCAAACCAGCAAGTCCCACTCCTGACACGGGCCAGGGGCCTGGGAGCCCGGAGCCCAGCCCCAGGCGGAGGAGTGCCAGCCACCCAGCCTGGCTGACCCCCTGCCTCACAGCAAAACAGGCCGAGGGCCCCATGGCTAGAAATCGCCTGAAGGAGCCAGGAACGCAGATGTGTACATGGAATCCCTTGAGTGTTAAATGTTAACAACCAATTCCAGGGTCTCAGAGGCCCTGGGGGGCCCGGGCAGTCCAGTCTGCAGACTGTTGGGAGCCAGCGCGCACCTGCTGTGACCTTCCTCCGGCCGCTCCACCACTCCCTGTCCATGCCCTGCCTGCCACCCCTCACCGAGGGCTCCAGCACACCCCAGACAGCCTCCTGGGTGCGGGAAGCATGCCGCTAAGAGGTCCTGGGGCAGCTTCTGCAGGGGACACTGCCCTTCACCCCGAGGTTTGGGCTGGCGACCCCGTGGGCTCTGCTTCTGGCTGAGTGTCACACTGCCAGGCTCCCTCTGCCCACCCAGTGGGCCTTGTTTCTGCTGAGAACGCCCACGCCCACCCCTCCTTCCTCAACCTTCTCAGTAATCTTGCCGCAGCCCCGAAACTGCCCTCCGCTCCCAGGGTCCCGCGGGCGGCAGCTCAGGGGAAGGACCTGTTGATGAGGCCCCTCACGGACGGATTAACTTTCAAAAGTAGAGAATCGGGCTGGTGCTCGGATGGAGAAAGTCCTGGGCCTTCTTGAACCGGCCTCCTCACCACGTGGTAGCGGATTTCAGGGCTCAGTGGCCGCCACTCCACCCGTGCAGCCCCCGCCGAGGGCTTAATCACCAGTTGGCATCAGAGGGAGCCGCCCCGCCCACGGGCTCTGTGCTGTTTAGGGGGACCCAGCGTATCTGCCACGCGCTGCCTGCTTTATCACTGAGTAGAGATTGAGTTAACACATTGCCAGACAGCAGAAAGCAAAAACAGACCAGCAGGGAGGCTGTGGGTGGGGGCCAGGGAGACCGAGGGGCTCTCAGGGACCCCGGGGGAGCCGTGGGGGGGGCCGCGGGGGGGCCGCCCCACCCGTGTCAGCCTTCAGGGTTTCTGACACCCAAAGCGTCACCACGCGGAGTCCCCCGAGCTGAGGTGGCAAGGCTCAGGGCCGGACAGGACCCCCACGGAGACTCTAGGCCAGGCCCTGTCCCTGACGGAGCCCAGGGGGCGCCCTCCTGAGACTGTGCAGGGGGTGGGGGCGCCGTGGCCGCAGCCTGATGTGGATGGACTGATGACCAACGTGGCCAGCGTGGCCGGGATGTGAGTGACCCCCCCGTCCTTGCAGCCTGCCATGTGCTCCAGGGGTCTGCCTGCACGTGGGCCGCCTGCTGTTAAGCCCACATCTACCAAGACACAACCGGGGCGTGGACAAGCCCCAGGAAACCCACTCACCCGTGTGGACAGAGGACCGGAACGCCTGAGCATCCCTTGGACAGTGGCCGGCTGTCTGGATTCTCCACCGGCCCACCCCCACCCTGCCCCAGACTCCCCAGAGCCACCCATCGGGCCAAATCAGTGTCCGCTCGGGGCTCAGAATCCCGACACCGTCTGGAGAAGCTTCGGAGAGATCCCCTCCATCGTAGAAAAAGCACCGCCCCCCCTCCCACCAACAGCCCTGCTCCTTAGAAACAACTCACCGTTGTCTCGAAACAAACTTTTGAGAAGATGCTCCCATCTAAGTTCTTGTGGAAAGGGCTTCTCTGCAACCGAGTTCTCAAAAATATATATTAAAAATCACATTAAAATCTTTTTCATAAAATGTGTGCTGAGAAAAAGACAAGGGTAATTCTCCGAGGTTCCATTTATTGAAGCAAAAATTAATATTTGTACTGTTTCCAAATTGGAATAAAATTGCAAAGATGCAAACACCCTCCTATATCATGATCTATAAACCAGTCACACATGTTAAATCAACTGTAAAAATGATTTAAAATCTACTCGAGTAATTTTATTAAACTGATTTAAACTCGTATTTGGTGCTACTTCCATGTATTAGCAGTGGGGTTATAACTGATTTTTGAAAATGACGTAGATCTGTTCCCAAATCCTGCTGTCCCGGGGGGCATGTGACCTCCGGGCCCAGAGTGTGGTCAGTGGGCTTGCGGAGTGAGTGTGGGTTATACCCCGAGAGCTCCCTGGGGTCCCCAGTCAGCACACACAGGGTTTTGTGTCACAGAGATGAGAAGGACCCTGAGGAGGTGTCATCCCAGAGAGCCACCGATGTCTCCTGACAGGGTTGGAGCTTGAATCAAGTGCATATTCGTGAGCGAGCTGACCCACTGAACGGCCACGTCATGGCCAGACGCTCCCGGAAGGCTGTCAGCCCTGCATGCATGTCCCTGGGGTGCAGAACACCTAGGCCAGGGACGTCACGCAGCGTCACATCTGGTCCTTCCTCTGGGTGCCGGGACACACAGAAGTCAGAGGGGGATCCTGGCTGGGCTGCTCATGAATAGAGAGAATCCGGTACACCCAGGTCACAGGGCACGTACGAGAAGCAGTCAGTGAGTGCACAGCCAAATGGAGCAGCTAAGTGGAACGAGTTGATGCTTCTCTCTCTCTCTCTCTGTCCCTCACTCCCCTCTCTTTCTCAAATCAATGGGAAAAAAACCCCACAGATACATAACTAAGATGTCAGAGGCAGCACTGGCCGGCTGACCTCTGCGAACAAAGTGGACACAAACAGAAGCTGGCAGAGTGCACAGCCAAGAAGGTGCCCAGCTCTGAGTCGCCCTGTCCCTCTGTGAGGCTCCGGCCCCTGGCCACCAGGCCGCAGGACCCTGCCGGGATCCTCAGGTGCGGACTCCAGGCTCGCTGCTCCGTGAGTCGACCGGGTCCGGGCGACCCACACTCTGTGGAAATGGTCCTGGGCTGTTGCTAATCTCAACACACATCCTGGTGCGGGCGTCTCACAGCAGCACCCGGCGTCTGCGCCGCACGCTGGTCCCCCAGAGGCAGGACAAAAGGATTCCAAGATCAACAGGCAACGTCCAATAGGCAGTTACAGGAATCGGGGCCACACAGCAGGGGGCTTTGGACTGTTAACTGACAGGGCAGCCTCCTCGCCGCCTGCAGCTGCTACATGGCCCCGGGGGGTGGGGGGGGATGGCCCATCTGTGCCCCTGCGATCTGCTCCAACAGCCAGTGTGATTCCACCCGGGGCCCTGGGACAGGCGGGCGACCCCCTCGGAGAGCGCCCTGACCAGTCTCGTCCCTCGTCTCTGGGTGCCAATGGCTGAGTGTCCCCCACAGGGTTCCGGGCAGCTCAGCGGCACTGGGGAGTGCCCCCCCAGGGTTCCGGGCAGCTCGGCGGCACTGGGGAGTGCCCCCCAGGGTTCCGGACAGCTCAGCGGCACTGGGGAGTGCCCCCCCAGGGTTCCGGACAGCTCGGCGGCACTGGGGAGTGCCCCCCCAGGGTTCCGGGCAGCTCGGCGGCACTGGGGAGTGCCCCCCCAGGGTTCCGGGCAGCTCGGCGGCACTGGGGAGTGCCCCCCCAGGGTTCCGGGCAGCTCAGCGGCACTGGGGAGTGCCCCCAGAAGGTGCCCTCAGCCGACGGTGGGCAGTGACCTGGTGGGCAGAGGCAGCCCCCCGAGGTGGAGTCTCTGAGGGGCGTTCTGCATTGGCCCACATCCCTCCAGAGACCCGGTGGCCTCGGCTCTCCGTGAAGCACCCTTCCTGCCCTTCCCTGCAGGTCCTCGGTCCAGCTGCAGAGGAACCGGCTTGAGAGCCCCTCCGTGGAAACCACGGGGAGGGAAGGACCAGAGCTGCCCCAGGATGGTGTGTGGCATCTCCCTCCCCAATGGCTGACCATGAGCTTGGGGACAATGACACTGAGGGGCACAAGGGCACTACCCCGTGGGAGGGATCTTCCCCAGATGGAGGGCTGCCTGTCCCTGGCTGTGCCCCCCCAACCCCCCACTGCAGGGGAAGTACAGGGCTGGCCCCTTCCAGATGTCCAGTGACCTCGGACTTCACTCCCCCAGACCAGACACCTACGATGGTCGGGGTGCCCGGCCCCCAGACACCTGAGCGCCTGAGGTTTGGCTGAGGACGTATTGGCAGGGGCCCACGTGCAGACATGGCAGGGTTTCTCATCGGTGCGTCTACACGGTGCATACTGATTAAAATACGGTGCGGGACAGGGCCCAGCATAAATCTAAAGTCTATTAGAGTAGCTCAGGCATCCAATTAACATAAAATGACCACACAGGAGAAGGGGCTGTGTCAGTCACTGGTGATATTTCAGCTGTAAACGTGAAGCCTGACCTGGGAGGGTGTGTCAAGGTGCAGCACTGTGGGAGGGTGGGGGTGGCGGTCAGAGCCCGGAGGACCTGGACACAGGGCCTCAGCCAGGCACCCGCTGTACAGCAGAGGCCCCAGGAGGCTGCACGGACAAGGCCCCCTTGCCCGACGTCCAGAGCCTTCCCCGTGTGGACTCTGTCCTCAGACGTGTGACCGGCGGGCGCTAGAACAGCCCAGAATGGCTGTGCCGTGTCCTGCAGACAGACAGGGCGCTGCAGCCCAGAGACACAGAGCAGCGTCCCGGGTCGCACAGCTAACGAGGACTAAAGCGGAACGTGAGCCCAGGCGGCTTGACCCAGAGCAACGTGCTAACCCCAGCCTGGCCTTCCTCACACCGTCCTGGTCAGCCCTCCTTCCTCGTCCTCAGGATACTCTGGGCCCAGAGGGACACCGGCATGGGTCTGGAGTCCACAGGGACCTCTGGATCACAGACAGTACTGCCTGACCAGGTGACAAGGAGCGGGGTGCGGACAGCTGGTCTGGGAGGTGAGACCAGCACTGTCTCCCTGTCTCTGCCCGCCGGCCTCGTGCAGACAGGGTGCCACAAACGCACCGTGTCGCTAAGTGCACAGCCGCACACCGCGCTCACCCTGTGCTCCCGCCCTGTTCCTTTTTCCCCAGAGGGAGAAGGACCAGCCTGCATGGTCCCCCCCCCAGTGGAAGTGCACGCGGGCACTGCCCCCACCCCCGCCACGTGGCTCAGCCCCTCAGGGGACCCCCTCTCCCGGGGTTCCTAAACGGAGCCGTCCATCTGCGAGTTTGGGGTGCCCTCTTGTGGCCATCCCAGATTCTCAGCATCCGGGCCTTGGGGTGGACAGCTCAGGACTTCTGGACCTCCATGCCCGCCAGGAACTGGCCTGCAGCCCCAGACTCTCCCTTCTCCCTCTGTCAGGCTGGACACTGAGGCTGTGCCCTTCGGGACGCTGACCACGGACAGGCAGTCTCTCGGAGCAGGAGTCTGGGGGACGGAGCTGCCGGGCGCGTCCGGGCGTCCTCCACACGGGCACTGCCCAGACGGGGGAGCAGAAACGGGGGCCTGGCCACACAGGGGCACTGCCCAGACGGGGGAGCAGAAACGGGGGCCTGGCCACACACGGGCACTGCCCAGACGGGGGAGCAGAAACGGGGGCCTGGCCACACAGGGGCACTGCCCAGATGGGGGAGCAGAAACAGAGGCCTGGCCACACACGGGCACTGCCCAGACGGGGGAGCAGAAACAGAGGCCTGGCCACACACGGGCACTGCCCAGACGGCGGAGCAGAAATGGGGCCTGGCCACACAGGGGCACTGCCCAGACGGCGGAGCAGAAACGGGGCCTGGCCACACAGGGGCACTGCCCAGACGGGGGAGCAGAAACAGAGGCCTGGCCACACACGGGCACTGCCCAGACGGCGGAGCAGAAATGGGGCCTGGCCACACAGGGGCACTGCCCAGACGGCGGAGCAGAAACGGGGCCTGGCCACACAGGGGCACTGCCCAGACGGCGGAGCAGAAACGGGGGCCTGGCCACACAGGGGCACTGCCCAGATGGCGGAGCAGAAACGGGGCCTGGCCACACAGGGGCACTGCCCAGACGGCGGAGCAGAAACGGGGGCCTGGCCACACAGGGGCACTGCCCATCGCTGCTGGTGCGGTCTGGCCCTCTCCCCACCCAGACCGCCGTGAGCATCGATCGTCTCAGAGCGACAGATAAGCACGGTTCCTGCTGTGACACGTCCCCGACCCCAGGAGTGACCCGGATCCCAGTTGTCGCACTGAAAACTCCATGCACTACCAGAGAATGACGCCCGGTGCACATGTGGGGCCCCGATGCCACCTGCCCTGCTGCCCCCGCGGAGCCCCCAGACCCTAGCTGGCCCGGCCGGCCCTGCTCCTCAGTGGCCTGGCTCCTGCTTTGGGGAAGAGGAGGGAGAGGATCCTTTCCCTTATTTATGAGTTCTCAGGTGTCCTGCCCCAGTGAGGCCCTCGGACAGGGGAGCTGGGCGAGCCGGTGGGGCTGAGGACCCCTCCCATGCCAGGATGGGGGGGGGGGTGGCTGTGAATCTGCCGATAGAAGGGACAGGAACAGCCTCTGTGCAGAAGCTGCTGTGACAGGCCAGCCTCCCGGCCCCATCAGACCCAGGTCGACCCTACAGTCAGGACCCCGGGCTGCTGTCCTAACATGGTCTGGCTGACCTGCCGCTGGGGGCCTGTCCACAGAGCACTCAGCACTGTCCATAGGAAGGACCCCCACGCCCAAACATGCCAAGAAGTGGCCAGGGCTAGGCAGCGTCAGGAGAGAGGTCCAGAAGGGACCCGTGACTGGCTCAGGGATGCAGGAGCCCCTGTGTAGGGGACACAACAGTGGACCACTGTCCTCACCCCCATCCCCCAAGACAAGAGCTGCTCAGATCCTCGTCCAGGGCCAGAGCTGCTGCCGCAGGGAGCACAGCCGGACAGGGGCTGGCTCTCCAGGCAGCGGTCAAACTGTCCAGGACAGCATTTCTCAGGAAGGGAGAGAATGTGGCCAAGACCATTATCTTGAAGCAAATATATATAGTGTTGCAAAACAACACTAAAAATAAAAAATATATATATTTCCCTAACATTGTATTTAACGTCGGAGGGGGCTCGGGTCGCTCAGGCCAGTCACGTCTGGAGTCATTCCAGCAGCCCATCCAAACAGTATGTCTCGGAGTGGTGACACCCTGCAGACCTGCTGTCAGATCTGAGTCTCCTAATTGCCTGCTGTGTGATCTCGGACAAGTTACTCAACCTCTCTGGGCCCACATGTCTCCATCCATGAAACGAGGCTGACAGCAGTTCCTGTTTCGCAGGGGCGGGGGGCCAGTGAACTGTGTGAGGCCCCCAGCACCACAGTGTCCATAGGTGCCCGGCACGCCCTGCCAACCCACAGTCATCAGCACCGCTGTCCCCGCCGTGAGAGAGAGGCCGGACAGGTGCCCGTGTCCCACTCTGTGTCTGGGACGACCTGAAGTTTCCCAGGCTTCCGGAGCAACTAGGTCAGGGGTCGGACACTTATGGCTCGCGAGCAAGATGTGGCTCTTTTGATGGCGTTTATGGCTCTCTCAGCCAAAAAGGTTCCCGACCCCTGACCTAGGCACTCGTGACCTGAGGGCTAACCTTACCTCCTGCTATTAGAAACACCTGGACGCTGACCTTCGACCACCTTGTTCTACACTGTCTCTGTGCGCGACTGCAGTTAACCTCCATCCGGGCCTGCAGGGTGTGTTGTCTGTCATCTTGGGGTCTCTAACTGCCCACCTCCCTCACGCCCTGCAGGTAGCTTCCCCGGAGCAAGCCCTCCTGGACTGATGGACACAGGGCAGGACACTCAGGGCTCCCCCCAAACCCGACCGCCCAGGGACGCCGTGAGCGAGGCTCTCTCAGCTCCCCCAAGGACCCACGCACAGGTCCTTGCCCTGCTCCTGGGGCAGGGGGCAGCGACACTGAACCTCAGTTTCCCTTTTCCTGAAGTGGGAACCGGACACCTGAGAGGAGAAGGAGCTGCAACGTGCGGAAGGAAGGTGCCCATTACCGGAGACAGCAGACGCCAGTAAGACAGTCGCGGCTGCTCTCATCTCGCGGGAAGCTCCCGGGGGCGCGTGGACACGAGTCCCCCACTCGCAGGGCAGGCTGCCGGGGGGGCGAGCCCCTGACCTGCGGGGGGCGGGGGGGAGGCAGAGGGCAGTCAGCACTCGCCCCTGTGGTCAGGCCACCTGAGCCTGGTGCCACCACACCTCTGACTTCTCCAGAGATAGCCTGTTGTGCTTTGCTAAGTATCCTGGACTTTAAATTTGAGCAGTTTTTTTTTTTCTTTTTAATTGATAAATTAAAATGTCTCTCTGGGTCTTAGCTCTGAGTCAGGGGACTAGACCAGTGATGTCTCCAGCTCCCCTCACCCCAGGTGGGGCTCCTGGGGCCCCCCTGCACTCGGGACCCCGGGCTGCTCCCAGCAGACCCCACCCCAGGGCTCCGAGCGGGCTCAGGGAGCAGGGGCGGGTGGGTGGGTGGGTGGTGGGTCATCGCTGTGCAGAGGCCGCCACCTGCTGGCGGCAGGAGGTGAGAGCAGCTTGCACCAGCTCCTCCCTAGTGATGGGGGCGGGGCGTGCACCTGCCGGGCTGAGCGCAGGTGGGCCAGTGCGCACGCCTGCACACGGGTGTCTATGGCGTGTCTGCGGACAGGCATGTCTCTCTCTGGCCAGTGGCCTCTCTATATCCCTCAGCCCTCTGACCCCAGCATTGCCCACACCGCTGCCCACCCCCACCTGCCTGGCACAAGGGTATCTCTCCAGCAGGTAGAAAACCTGGCTGGGTCCCCTGGCCCCGACGTGACATGGAAATGCCTTCCAGAGTCTCTCCTGTGACCCCTCCTGGCAGCCAGGACCCCCACGCAGCACCTGCAGAAGGCCTATCCCTGCACGGGGCGGGGGGTGGGGCTGGAGGAGCCCAGCGCAGGCGGCGGGGGTGGGGGCGGGGGCGGGGGCGGGGGTGGGAGGCAGGCGCAGTGGCTCCTGGGGCCTGGGCCTCACATCTCATGGCGGTGCCAGGCGGCCCCCCATGCTCCCCACCACCTACAGACAGCAGCCGAGTGAAGCAACCCAACTCCGCTTTTAAAACTGTGCTTCATTTACTGTTCTTAAACTTGCTCTTGTTATCGGACGTGGTTTGTTAGACCCAGAGCGTTTCCATTTGATCAGGTCACTCCCTTGTCCCGGAGCCCCCGGGGGCACCACTGTGCCTCCGTCCAGGTGGGTAAGCGGGGTTCTGGAGTGGGCACGTGAGCAGCTGCGGAGCCCAGGCACTGCCAAAGCGCGGGGGGCACACTCGGGTCCGAGTTCTCCTGGCAGAAATGCCAGCGGCGGGGACCCCACACCCAGCGCAGTGCGTTCAAAGGCCAGACTCTATGCCACCCCCTCACCCTGGTGCACGGGCCCACTCTTCAGTGCAAAACAACACTAAAAATAAAAGCCACTGCGGACATCCCACGTGCTATGTGGCTCGGAGGGACTTCCTCCTGTGCGAATGCACCGGGACACCCACTCACGGGGGCGGGGGGGGAGTAGGAGGGAGGTCGGCTTGGTTCCCCCCACTTTAGAATGAAGAATCCCGAGATGCAGAGAAGCTAAGCGACTTAAGCCGCGGTCCCGCTGACGGACAGCAAGCGCAGAGCCAGCCGGGGGAGCCCGTCCATCAAGGGCGTCAGAGCCTCAACACCCCCCCACCCCACCCCACCCCACCCCACCCCGCCCTCTAGGAAGCAGCCCGGCATCCTTCAAAGGCCGAGCCCGCCTCTCCTAAATCACAGAGTGTTCCTAAAACAGCCGGCCAAGGTCAAGTTTATCACAGCGTACACAACTACTGTCACCAAGGAACAACCGGGGTGGGCAGATCCCCGGCAGCTGCAGAAAGAGAGAGAGAGAGAGGGAGAGAGAGAGGGAGAGAGAGAGGGAGAGAGGGAGAGAGAGAGAGAGAGAGAGAGGGAGGGAGGGAGGGAGAGGGAGAGATGGATTCCTCCTGATAAGCCCTGTGCGAGACCTTCCCATGATGAAATTAAACGTGGGCCCTTACGTGATTTATTTTTTCAATCTGGGAATCTAAACAAATGATCTTCCTGCTAGGTGCATCTATCATACGATCTCCTTCACAGCTGTGGGAGAAAAAAAAAATGCTATTAGTGCTTTCAAAGCAATTTTATCACAGATTAAAGAAGCCTAGGAGGAGGGGAGAAAAAAAAAATTGGCAGCAGAGACAGCCATATGCCTACTTGACCTGGGACCGTAAAACCTGTTGTTCATCGCAGAGAGCGGATTACCGCATTACTTTTTAGTAAGTTGCTTTTCATATGGAAATTTCTTTTCAAAGCCGAGATCTGTCTTTAATAGCATCATCCTAAAAACATGCCCTCTTTTTTTTTTTTTTTAAATTCCCTGATCATGGACATATAGGTTTTTATAGTGTCTGCAAGCATACATTAATGTTAAATTCGCCGGGCGCCTTTGTGTTCTGCTAATGTCACAATCTGCGGGGAGACCTCGCCAAGTTTCTTAAACTGTCATGTTAATTCCAAGACCTATTCTGCATTCTTTGACATTTCAGGACAGAACAAGGCAGTAAAAATAGATTAGAAACAGCTTATAAGTATTATAAAACCTAGAACTTTGCAGATGGCGGGAATTAGGTCGGCTGAATGGAAGTTTTGCGGCTCGGGTCACAATAATAGGAGGCGAGCCCTGTTCATGTCTAAGGTAAATATTTGGAAGGGCTCGCATAATGAGGGGCTTGCAGGAGGGTGGGGGAAAAGCAGCCAGTGCGACAAGTTATATTATTTTAAGCAACTTACTGGAGACAAGCACCTTTGCCTAAAGGGTTTCAGGTTTCAAAGGTTTTTTCTTTTTTTTTTCCCCCCCCATGATCACGTAGAAAGGGCTCATAGGAAACCTTGATTTTATTCACTGGTCAGTTCAAAGATCACAAAAGCCACATCACATGTCACGCCGAGAGGGACTGTCTGCATGTTCCTGGGGGGGGGGGTGGAGGGGGGAGGGAGAGCCCAGCATTGCTGCTCCCGGGTATTAAATGGCAGGGCCACATGCTAAGACACTGGCGCAGACAGACAGGAAATTGGACCCTATTTTCTTAAACTGATGGCTGAAGAGCACACCCTGTTTCCGTGGTGGGCCACTCTCCATTTCAAAGGGGCGCCCCCACCCCCGATTTCAGGAAGTTTAAAATCAGCTCCTGGGGAAGCAGCAGTGTGAAGCTGGGGTTAAATGAGCTTTTTTTTTATCTTCCTCCCCAGCCCCCACGCCCCACCCTCCCCAAGGGGGAACAATTGCTTTTTTTTAAAAAAAACAAAACAAAAACCTTTTCCCCCTTTTTCTTTAAGGAGGACTTATTATTTTCCATCACCCTCGTTGAGTCGGTGATGAATAGTCCACATCCCTGGCCAAGCCCCCCCCACTGCCCCCCCCTTCTCTTTCTAAGCCCTTTCTCATTACTGTCCTGTCTCTTTCCCACAGCCCGGCCGGCGGCTTGAACACAACACGGCATTAACACGGGAAACGGCCTTCAGTTCCCAGCTGATCCCCTAATACGCCGCGTTGAAATAATGATTGGCACCCCCCCCCCTCCCCGTTTGAAAAAGAACTCCTCTCCCCGTCGTCACCACCACCACGAGGTACAATGATCGGAGCCACTGTCTTCGGAACTCACAGATACATTTTTTTTTCTTAAAAAAAAAAAAAAAAGCACAGCCACCCCGTCCCCACGGCGCGGGAGGGGCCGCCGTCGCTGTCGGCGGGCGGGCGGCAATTCTTTTCAGCTGACATAATCCAGATTGATTCGTTCAGCAGATAAAATTCAGGCCACTTCTGCCCTTTATGGGAGCAACATAATACCAGTCTTTATTCAGTAACAATGTAACATAATGGGACCGGAATGTGCAAAATGAGTGTTCTTAAATTACTGGGCCTCACAAGGCCCCAACACAAGCTGAGGCTTAATGCAAAAAATCATTAGGCCCAGATGACTCCAGGGCTCCCGCGCGAAGGAGGTCAAACCCAGCCTGTTGACGGTCATTTTCGGGGCAGAAACTCTTGGCTAATATCTTGATTATGACCGTGTTCTGCGGGAGGGGGGGGGAGGGAGCGGCCCGGCCAGGCACCCACAGCGGAGAGGAGAGCCACAGCAGAAGGGGACACAGGGCGTGGGGCTGGGAACCTTCGGGAACCCTCGAGGGAGTTCAGCTCTGATCCGTGAAATGATACTCACCTCAAGATCTTTGGGGGCTGATTAGTAAAATATATATAGGGGATTTGTAAAATAAAGAAAAGCATTAAAAATAATAAGAAGAAGAAAAAGAAAAGCATCACGATAATGAGTAATAATCTCCAGCGGTGGGATTCAACTAATTTAACAACCGGTTCTCTGCCCTAAAGACCATTTTAAGTATATATTAAAAAAAAAAGATATGCTAGAAGGGAGTTGACTATTTCATACTTAAATGAGAACAATAAAAGAGGTACACAAAACTAGATTTTGTTATAAGAGTTTTAAAATATTAACGGAAGAGTATTAAATGATACCTGACAAAAAAACAATAACACTGTTATTTAAGAGATTCCCACGTTGCTTCTTGATTGGTGTCCGCACTTGACATGTTTTTCACCTACGGACGGAATGACCATGACTGCGGGCGCTTAGGACCCGCTGTTGTGCAGATGGACGTTACAAAAGAGTGAGGAATGTCCATGTGTGATTGCCACATGGGGCGGCTGTCCAGGCGCCCGTTTAGAGAGGACCCTGATGATGGGTGCCATTTTCACCACTGGCCCGCCGAGCTCAACAAAACAGGTACCGGTTCTGTTGAATCAGTGTGAACCGGCCAAGTCCCACCTCTGATAATCTCCCATCTCAAAACCTATAAATGCTCCCTGGGTCGTTGTGAATAAAAAGTCTTCTCTTCTTTCTGTGGCTTGCCAGATAGATATCATAACACACACTACACAATGTGTGTGCTTCCAAACAGGATGTCTCACTAAATACCTTTCCCTATGCACAACTGGACGCATACCTACATAATGTTTCAGTTTCCTAAAACGCATGCTTCCAAATACCCGATTTCCCCAATCTTTCACTCAGTGTTTTCCTATGCATCACTGTCTGTGCGTTATCAAGTAACACGCCTTTATCAAATCTACGCTTCCAGTTATGTTTTAGTAGGTGACTTCCCTACTTTCCTGCCTGCCAGATGACTCTGTGGCCACACGGTGTCCTTCAGGTGGGGACACTGGGCTGGGCGATCTCCGTCCCTGTTCTTGGGCACGTGTGTTGCTTGGTGAACGCCCCCACTAGGAAGGACGCGTTGGCTAACATCCTCCAGGGAAACTCCCTGCCCAGGGGCAGGGTGCTGACTTCCGAGGAGGTCCCAGAAGGAAGCGGACGCTGGGGAAGGTGAGGACCCACCCGTGCCGTATCGGTGGACCGTGCATAACCTTCCTGGGCCTCCAGAAACCTGGCGCTCACTTGTGCCGTGGTGTTTACAGGAGGGCGCAGTGCCAGGGGCGCGTGAGGGACCCCCTGTGTCCGCCTCACCTTGTACCTGGGAGACACACCCCGACCTCGTCTTGAACCTCCCTGCACACCGGCCGACTCACAGTCGCTGTTGGATTCCACGCAGGCACCTAAAGCTGCCATCAGGAGAAAGACGGAACTGAGGGAACAGTCACTGCGGGCTCTCACAAACCGACTGCGGCCTGGGAAGATTCTAGAACAGTAAAACGGGCACACCGGAGCAGAACACATTTCCCTTGAATCAAAATAACTTTTTTTTTGCAACTCGCAAGGCCAAGCCTCATGCAATTTAATGCGTGTGTTTGAGAACATCGCCAGTCTCTTATCTTGTTTGAATAGACGACTTTCAAAATGTGAGTTGCAGAAGCCACCAGGGGCCTCGAGACAGTGCGGCCACTCTCCGGAACACTGAGCTCCCGTCTGGAGGGGGCCCGTGTTTGGTCAACACTCACGCTAAATGAAGTGGGCCCCGTGTGCACAGCCTGCGGGAGGCAGAGACGGCATACCTATGACACACGCACGCCTACGCACACGCACACGCATGTCAATGCCCCAGTCCACAAGCTGAGCGTCGCCGTGTTGCTCTGACCATCTGAAACAAGTGTGTGTGATCAGCGGCCTCCACTGCCCATCACGACGGCACAAATCCAATACCCAGGCCATATGGCCTCGAAACTTTCGATCAATAGGAACCTTTTAAAGCTGGAGCTTTGAAAAGTTGTAGCAAATATATATCCAATGAGAAGAAGGTTAATTGCGTAATTGATTCCTCAGTAACAATTAAGTGCCCTTCAGATATCTTTGGGAAATCTTGAAATATAATGGTGATAGATATTTATTAGTTTATCGGTTATGACGGCATTGTCTATTTATTTTGGGCCCAGAATCAATCTCTTTCATTTATATGGTCTAACGTCGGAGTCCCCAGGGTGAAATGATACGTATATATTTTTTCCTGCTACACGACCACGGATGAGAGGAGGTCCTTATGACCCGGGGTTCACTGACCTCACAGCCTCTCCCAACCTCAGAAACAGCCTCAGGCTGAGCAGCCCAACCACGCCTGTCAGAGAGGCACACGCGCCAAACTGCCATCATGTTTGCAAAGGGACGCTTGGTGGCGGGGACAGCAGGCTGTCCTCTGTCCCCGGCTTTCCAGGTATCGGCCTCAGGTATCTGCCTTTCTCCTCCAAGGCACCCAGATCACTGGGCCTCCGAGATAAAAGGCCAACAGTCACATTGTCACGGAGAAGTGGACTGACAGTGTCTGTCATCAACGTTTGTGAACAAGTCCCTTAGATTTGTAGATGGCTTTTTCAAAGGAGAGATAGATGGAGCTTTATGAAACCACCATCCGCACACACACACACACACCTGCGTGCATGCACACACACGCACACGCACACACGCACACACCTGCGTGCATGCACACACACACACACACCTGCGTGCATGCACACGCATGCACACGCACACACGCACACACACACCTACATGCGTGCACACACATGCACACACCTGCGTGCATGCACACACACGCACACGCACACATGCACACACACGCACACCCCTGCATGCATGCACACACGCACACACCTGCATGCATGCACATGCACGCACACACCTGCATGCATGCACACACACGCACACGCACACACCTGCATGCATGCACACAGATGCACACGCACACACGCACACCCTCGAGCCAGCAGGCAGCAGCAAGGAGAGGCTGAGACTCGCTGTTGGGACAGGAGCCCCAGGGCCCCGGCAGACCTCACGTCTGTCCCTGTGTCACCTGCGACTGCGCCCCAGAGCTCAGAGCTTGTCCGGAGTGAAGACTGCGCAGTCCCCGTGCAGGTGGCCTCAGGCTCCCCGACACGCCGCGTCCACACCCGCGAGGCACACTCGGAGAAAACTGACTGTGAGCCGGAGGCGCAGCGTGAGCAGAAACTATGTTTACCTTAGTGTCACCCGCATCCGGCCAGAAACACGGATTTCATTCCTTCTATCCATTTCCCCATTTATTCCTCCAAGAAATGCACGCTGGACCTCTTCCACGGGCTGGGCACTGTGGGGTCCACAGGGGACAGAGGATGGGGCAGGACAGATACAGGCTCTGCCCGGGGGTTTTCAGTTTGGTGGGTGAACCAGATCCCCCCCCCAGAAGATGACCAAGAAATTGAACACACAGAATGTTCAATAATGAACGGCTAAGAAGGAAAGAAGGAAGGAAGAGAGAGAGAGGGAATGTGGAGGGGTGAGCCGCGCTTCAGCGGGTGAGCAGGCTGGGGCGAGGGGACAACTGTCCGTGAGGGGACAGGATGTCCGTCAGTCCAGGCGCGACAGCTGCGTACCCAGGGACCCCTGGGGTGTCACAGAGCTGGTGGCGATGACAGACAGACAGAAGCCCGAAGCGCAGGTGAGAGACGGGGGTCAGGGGGGACCCGACTACCCCCACCTTTGTAGCAGCGGAGGGGGGGTCGTGATGGGAGGGGGACGGGATGGGACTGAACAGTGTGACTTCGACACGCAGTCCGACTTCTGTCTCAGACTCTCCCACAGCTCAGGGGTCTAAGGCGGTCCGGAGGACCAGTTAAGTGGAGCCCAGGAAAGAGACGGTGGTCCCGACCGACAGGGTGGAGAGGAGGGGGGGGCTCTAGGCTTACTTGGGGGCGGGGAGACCGACAGGACTTTCTGGAGCAGGGGGAGACCCCACGACAACGCTGGGGTTGACGCCGTGAGATATCCGAGTGGGGACGTCAGACAGGAAACCGGAGGTGGAGGCTGAAGGCTGGTTTCTGAGAGCCGGCAGCCGGGGAGGGTGTGGAAGGATGAGGCCCCCCCCAGGGAGAGAACACAGAGGGGGGAGGAGAGGCTGAGTGAGGACAGGACGGCGCCCCGCGGAGCCCAAGGAGGGGAGACCGAGAGGAGCTGGGGCCACGGGGGAGGGGCCAGGGATGTGGACAGAGGCCCCAGGGACAGGGGTCTCACGGGGGCCACGGGGGAGGGGCCAGGGATGTGGACGGAAGCCCCAGGGTCAGGGGTCTCCCGGGGGCCTCACAGGGGCCACGGGGGAGGGGCCAGGGATGGGGACAGAGGCCCAGGGACAGGGGTCTCCCGGGGGCCTCACAGGGGCCACGGGGGAGGGGCCAGGGATGTGGACAGAGGCCCAGGGACAGGGGTCTCCCGGGGGCCTCACAGGGGCCACGGGGGAGGGGCCAGGGATGGGGACAGAGGCCCAGGGACAGGGGTTTCCCAGGGGCCTCACAGGGGCCACGGGGGAGGGGCCAGGGATGTGGACAGAGGCCCAGGGACAGGGGTCTCACGGGGGCCTCACAGGGGCCACGGGGGAGGGGCCAGGGATGGGGACAGAGGCCCAGGGACAGGGGTCTCCCAGGGGCCTCACAGGGGCCACGGGGGAGGGGCCAGGGATGTGGACAGAGGCCCAGGGACAGGGGTCTCCCGGGGGCCTCACAGGGGCCACGGGGGAGGGGCCAGGGATGGGGACAGAGGCCCAGGGACAGGGGTCTCCCGGGGGCCTCACAGGGGCCACGGGGCAGCGGCTTCAGCAGAAGGTCTACCGTGAAGCCGCTGCCTCCTCGCGATGTCCCCGGAATCCGCCTGCCTTTGGGCTCTGGGGTCCCGTTCCCACTCGTCACGCAGACCAGGAGGCTGGTGGTCAGTGAGGTTCGGTCACTTCCTGGATGTGCCCTCCCCCCACCAGACCCCGTCCGGCACCAGCTCCTCTGCTCCGGCCCCAATGTTACTCATACGCTTTCGACTTTCAAGGACGGGACAGGGCGTGGTGGCCACAACAGGCCGTGGGGCCGGCTGACGAACGTGCCCTGAGCACCTCCTCCTCCTCCTGCATCTTCACTGCTGTGGGCGTCGCCGTCCGCGTGGCTCCCCCTCCTCCTGCATCTTCACTGCTGTGGGCGTCACCGTCCGCGTGGCTCCCCCTCCTGCTGCATCTTCACTGCTGTGGGCGTCACCGTCCGCGTGGCTCCCCCTCCTCCTGCATCTTCACTGCTGTGGGCGTCACCGTCCGCGTGGCTCCCCCTCCTCCTGCATCTTCACTGCTGTGGGCGTCACAGTCCGCGTGGCTCCCCCTCCTCCTGTATCTTCACTGCTGTGGGCGTCACCGTCCGCGTGGCTCCCCCTCCTGCTGCATCTTCACTGCTGTGGGCGTCACAGTCCGCGTGGCTCCCCCTCCTCCTGTATCTTCACTGCTGTGGGCGTCACCGTCCGCGTGGCTCCCCCTCCTGCTGCATCTTCACTGCTGTGGGCGTCACCGTCCGCGTGGCTCCCCCTCCTCCTGCATCTTCACTGCTGTGGGCGTCACAGTCCGCGTGGCTCCCCCTCCTCCTGCATCTTCACTGCTGTGGGCGTCACAGTCCGCGTGGCTCCCCCTCCTGCTGCATCTTCACTGCTGTGGGCGTCGCCGTCCGCGTGGCTCCTCCTCCTCCTGCATCTTCACTGCTGTGGGCGTCACCGTCCGCGTGGCTCCCCCTCCTGCTGCATCTTCACTGCTGTGGGCGTCACCGTCCGCGTGGCTCCTCCTCCTCCTGCATCTTCACTGCTGTGGGCGTCACGGTCCGCGTGGCTCCTCCTCCTCCTGCATCTTCACTGCTGTGGGCGTCACCGTCCGCGTGGCTCCCCCTCCTGCTGCATCTTCACTGCTGTGGGCGTCACGGTCCGCGTGGCTCCCCCTCCTCCTGTATCTTCACTGCTGTGGGCGTCACCGTCCGCGTGGCTCCCCCTCCTGCTGCATCTTCACTGCTGTGGGCGTCACCGTCCGCGTGGCTCCCCCTCCTCCTGCATCTTCACTGCTGTGGGCGTCACCGTCCGCGTGGCCCGAGGAGATATGTGCCCGCTGGCTCCCCCGCTGCGGGCGGCCTGCCAGGGATGACCTGCGAGGCGCCTCCAGGGGCAGGAGGCTTTGGGACGCAGACGGGCAGTGAAGAGGCAGGACGACATGCAGGGCGGGCTCTCCCTCAGGACCTGTCAGGTCGAGTGCCCGCCCCTCCGCCTCCCGGCTGGAGCGATGCCCCTGAGTCGGGGACACATGGGAATGGAGCCCCCGCAGCACGGGGCAGCTAAGGACACTCCCCACTTCCCGTTCCGCCGTCACGGGGCTGACCCCAGGTTTCCGTCAGCCTCAGGGCAGGACGACAGGCATCACTGTCCAGGGACAGACCCGGGAAGGCGGTGAGCATCCTAGACCAGAGAGCAGACGTATTACCACGTCCCTGCTGAGACAAGAATGACACCTTCCGGCTCCTGGGGGGGGGGGGGGTGACATGGGAGCGCACGCTCTCTGTCCAGTTGTCGAGGTACAAGGTCGGCATTCCACAAGTGGCGGACGTGGGGCGCCGTGGACGGAAGGGGCGCGTCCAGGCTGGACTGCCACCGGGGAGCAGATGGCACGCTCTGGCCACGGGCTGACGCAAGGCACTCCCGCGTCGTGATGTTGCCGTCGTGCGATGGAAAACCCCTACATCATCTCCTTTCCTCTGCGGGAACACCGTCCGGCGTGGACACAGCACGGTGTGTGCTCAGAAGAGCGGTCCAGTAAACTTCATCAGGGAAGGGGTACGTCCGCCGCATAAAACACAGTCATTTTGTTTTAAGTCGTCCCCGATTCAGAAGAGCAGGCAGCCAAGCAAGAGGCCACCCTCCCAGACGCCCTCTGTGGCCACCCTCCCAGACGCCCTCTGTGATCACCCTCCCAGACGCCCTCTGTGGCCACCCTCCCAGACGCCCTCTGTGGTCACTCTCCCAGACGCCCTCTGTGGCCACCCTCCCAGATACCTCCAGACATCCCCGAAGTCTTCACCTGACCAGAGGAGCAGGGGGCCGTCCTAGCCGGACGCCTTCCTGGGGCGTGGCTGCGGGACAGGGTTTTCACGCCCTCCCTGCCTCTCCAGCCCCAGCTCAGTCCCACCAGCCTGGAGTCCTCCTCGCCTCTCCCTGCCACCTCGGCCCCCACAGCCTCAGGCGCAGCAGGACTCTGTGCTGGAGTCTCCCCTCCCCAGGTGGACTCCTCGAGGTGAGCGCTGGCTCCTCCCTGAGTTCCTGCAGCTCCTGGACACCCCACCACAGTGCTCCTGGACACCCCACCACAGTGCTCCTGGACACCCCACCACAGTGCTCCTGGACACCCCAGCACAGTGCTCCTGGACACCCCACCACAGTGCGCCCGTCCAGAGCTTCATGCAGGGGCCAGCTTCTCTGACTGGGACGTAGTGGATTCCCTGGTGCACATTCGCCAACAGGCACAGGCAGAGTCCTCCAGGAGGCAGGCAGAGAGCCGCATCCTCTCACCGTCCTGGGCTCTGGGCATCCGCACTGAGGTCAGCTTGACTGGCCGGAGGGCTGCAGCAGACCTCCCGCAGGAGGGAGGAGAGCGAGACTTATCATTCAGCTGACACTGATTTAGCCAGCGGCTGAGTGTCCTATGCCCGTCCTTCCGACCCCCGGGACGCACGGAGCTCAGGAACCCCCTCACCTGTCGCTCTGCAGGGCCATGGCTCCAGGAAGACTCCGCCACTAACCAGCGCTCAGGGCTCAGGACGCCCGAGATGTTATCCCTGCGTTCTGCTCAGGATTCAAGCGCGGACACCAGAGAACAGCCTCTGCTCAGCCCCGCAGGGTCTGGCCCTGGGCAGGCCCTCAAGCTGCCCGAGCCAGGTTCGCGTCTACTCAGAGCACCAGGCTCCTGGTTCTCACGCAGAAAGCCGAGCGGCGGTCAGTGCACAACAAGGCGGTGGCCGGTGGCAGTGACCACCCCCATGTGTAGAACGGGAGGCCAGGAGGCCTGCTCCCCAGGCAGCAAAGACCCTTTGGACCTTGTCCCACAACCTGTGGCCGTCACGGCGACGCCTTTCGATTTTGCGTGCTGTCTTGAGCAGCCACACACGCTGACTGAGTCCTGCCACACCAAACCCCGGCACAGCCCACTGGTTCCACAGTGGCACCAGTCGGGTGAATCCGGGACGGGGTGTGAAGAGGGCCACAGGGGTGGGGGACCACGGTGTTTTCTAAGCGTGAATGAGCACTGCAGACGTGGTGACCGGCCTGGACCTGCCCACCTGGGTGCTGATGGCCATGCCTGTTGTCTGTCCCCAGGGCAGGCTGGGCTCCCTGTCCTCAGCCCCAATGGTCTGGGCACCAGCTGGGCGCCCACCTGCTGCCAGAGACTTCTCACCAGCCAGCACGACCCCAGCACGGCGCCAGCCACAGGGAGGGGGTTCCGGAGACGTCTAACTAGCTGAGAATGTCACCCTCTCCAGCGGCCTGCTCAGGAGAACGGAGAGCAGGGGGACCGTCCTCAGACACCGGGAGGCCACCGTTCTCCGAGGCAGGTGGGCTTGGACCTGAGAAAGTTCTCGGCTCCTTAAACATCCGTCCAGGGCGGGGGCGGCAGCCGGTGTGGCTCTGGGTCTGAGCACCCGTCTGGAAGAGGCCATGTAGGGGGCTGCCCCTGTAACACACGCCAGGGCAGGGTGTGCGGAAAGGGCCCCCCAAGCTCTGTCACTTCATGGCAAGTGTCTCACTCTCTCCAGGGAACCCGGAACCCGGGAATCGTGAAGGAAATGCTCACGGTTTTAGGACGCGTGCAACTGAAGACACAGGTGGGAAAATCGCACAAGCCAAACAAAACACATCCAGGGGCCGGCGGCTCCCGCCCCCCGGCTTCCCCTTCAGTCCCACTGTCCCCACCCGGGCCACACAGAGGGCCTCACCTCCCCTGCATGCCACCGGTCAGCCCGGCTCGCTCTGTGGGGACCGGAAGCAGAGAAGAGGCGGACAGGATGCCGGGGCCGCGTGGATTTCCACGGGAGTGGACGGGAAAGGCCCCAGCGTGCAGCTCCCACCTGCCAAGTAAGCACTCGCACTGTCGCCCGACCCTCGTGACCCGCCTGCATTCTAGACTCTGAGGACCGGGGTGCAGGGCGGGGACACCCCGTCCTGGTGCATTCTAGACTCTGAGAAGCGGGGTGCAGGGCGGGGACACCCCGTCCTGGTGCATTCTGGACTCTGAGAACCGGGGTGCAGGGTGGGGACACCCCGTCCTGGTGCATTCTGGACTCTGAGAACCGGGGTGCAGGGCGGGGACACCCCATCATGGTGCATTCTAGACTCTGAGAAGCGGGGTGCAGGGCGGGGACACCCCGTCCTGGTGCATTCTAGACTCTGAGAACCGGGGTGCAGGGCGGGGACACCCCGTCCTGGTGCATTCTGGACTCTGAGAACCGGGGTGCAGGGCGGGGACACCCCGTCGTGGTGCATTCTGGACTCTGAGAACCGGGGTGCAGGGCGGGGTGCAGAGCGGGGACACCCCGTCCTGGTGCATTCTGGACTCTGAGAACCGGGGTGCAGGGCGGGGACACCCCATCATGGTGCATTCTAGACTCTGAGAAGCGGGGTGCAGGGCGGGGACACCCCGTCCTGGTGCATTCTAGACTCTGAGAACCGGGGTGCAGGGTGGGGACACCCCGTCCTGGTGCATTCTGGACTCTGAGAACCGGGGTGCAGGGCGGGGACACCCCGTCGTGGTGCATTCTGGACTCTGAGAACCGGGGTGCAGGGCGGGGTGCAGAGCGGGGACACCCCGTCCTGGTGCATTCTGGACTCTGAGAACCGGGGTGCAGGGCGGGGACACCCCATCATGGTGCATTCTAGACTCTGAGAAGCGGGGTGCAGGGTGGGGACACCCCGTCCTGGTGCATTCTAGACTCTGAGGACCGGGGTGCAGGGCGGGGACACCCCGTCCTGGTGCATTCTAGACTCTGAGAACCGGGGTGCAGGGCGGGGACACCCCGTCGTGGTGCATTCTAGACTCTGAGAACCGGGGTGCAGGGCGGGGACACCCCGTCCTGGTGCATTCTAGACTCTGAGAAGCTGGGTGCAGGGCGGGGACACCCCGTCCTGGTGCATTCTAGACTCTGAGAACCGGGGTGCAGGGCGGGGACACCCCGTCCTGGTGCATTCTAGACTCTGAGGACCGGGGTGCAGGGCAGGGACACCCCGTCGTGGTGCATTCTGGACTCTGAGAAGCTGGGTGCAGGGCGGGGACACCCCGTCCTGGTGCATTCTAGACTCTGAGGACCGGGGTGCAGGGCGGGGACACCCCGTCGTGGTGCATTCTAGACTCTGAGAAGCGGGGTGCAGGGTGGGGACACCCCGTCGTGGTGCATTCTAGACTCTGAGAAGCGGGGTGCAGGGCGGGGACACCCGGTCGTGGTGCCATCCCTCCTGTCCCATCTCTCCCACCCGCCCGGACGAGATGAGGAACAGTCACCGTCTCCTGGACACTGGCCTGCAGGAGCGGCCGCCCAGGCCGGCGGCGTGAAGCGGGTTTCCAGCATAAGCCCCCTGCCCGCCTGTCCACCCCGCACCCCACGCCACAGACTCGATGCCACAGAGAGCTGACCATCCAGCTCACGCCCGACAAAGGCCAAGCGGGCAGAACAGTGCCGCTCAGCTCGAGTCCCGGGGCGGCGTCGCAGGGACATTCTCTTTGGAGAACCACCTGTCATTCAACAGGGAGTCCCGCACCACTGGCTCCAGACCCGGAGGGGGGCGGGCACAGCCCCGCATGGGGGGGGGGGGACGTTCCCGGCGAGGGTACCGAGCACCGGGGTTCAGCTGCTCCCCCCACTCCGAAAACCCTCTCTGCGGGGGCCTCCGGTGACCGTGGAGAAGTGCGGGGGGCTTGCGTCTCAGCTCTGCTCCTGTGCCTGGTCCCCAGATCCCCGGGCCCGTCCGCGGGGGACGCATCGATTGATAATTACAGAACACACCAGCACCGGGGACCTTTCTCCTTCCGCTCGCGACGCTCACCGGCGTCAGTCTGAGCATAAATACAATTAGATTTGAGAGTTCTATTACAAAAGCCAATAAAAGCAGGCCTCAGTAGAGATTCTAAAATTACTTAACTTTTCTTTAGGAAGAAAAAAAAAAGTATTAAAACAGTATTATCACATCAATGAGGAGAGAAAGCCGAGGAGATGATCAAGTTATGTTAAACCTCCCTGTATGTACTCATGTGTGAAGCAGTTATGTCTGGTCACATAATTGCCACGGTCCTGAGAAAATATTTCATATTTTATAATGAACATTAAAAGAGTTTGTGGATCATTACTTTATACGAGTTCCAAAGTTATTACATAAAACCCAATAGGAACGGTTATAAATCACCGATCCTCCCGCCTGGCCTCGGTAAACATAACACGGAGACCGACCGAGACGTTTCGGCAGACGGGATTCATGGGAAGAGGAGAAAATTCTCTCTGCATGTTAAGGGGGGGGGGGGGGGGGGAGACCAGACTTGAGTACTTGTACCAGCTCTTAACATTTTTTGTTTCTGTTTCAAAGAACTCCTATTGAACCACTAGCTTAAGCCACACACACACACACACACACACACACACACACACACACACACACACACACACACAGCTTCTGTTAGAACAAAGGGGACCCGGTTTTCAGACGCTGCTGCCCCGGACCCTCCATCTCTCATTATCCGATCTGTGGGCCGGGGCGGGGTCGGGGGGCGGGGGCGGTGGGGGTCACTGCAAAAGTCTTGAACTTTTCAACACAGCGTGGGGTTTAAAACACTGTATTAGGCGGGCTCCTACGATCACCGACACTGATTTATTTTCAAAAGGAGATCTTCTCTTTGAAATCTGAAAATCACAGGAATCTTCGCAGACATGGTGGAAGGATAACATTTGGAGGAATTAAAAAAATATATATATATATTTTTCCCCCTTTCTCCTACAAAACAGGTTGGTGGACGGCAGGTTCACTGGAGAGGGTCACTGGCGAATCTCAGTGAGGAGGAAGCGGGTGCTGTTCTGTGGACTCGTGCTTGTCCTCTTTTCTTTTCCTTTTCTTTTTTTTTTCTTTTTCTTTTTAATCCGAGCATTCTGTTTCGAAATCACACCTGCCACTCAGTTGGCCCCAGCTTGTGCTCGGGGAAGAAGTTAAGATCAGGAGAGGAACAGCTGTACAAACAGAGTTAGGGCCAGGGAGGCGAAGCCCACCCTGCTGTCGGCCCCTGAGCGCACAGGGCCCCGCCCCGCCGTGGGGGATGGGGAGGCGGTCCCACACCCGCCTCTCAGGACAGACGAAGGGCGGGCACCCCCCTCACCTGGGCCAGAGCGGAGCAGTCCTGCCGTCTGTCCCCTGCAGAGGGATGGGGTGGTGGCCTTCCAGGGTCCTGCACAGACACCTTGACTGTCCCCTACTTGCCAGCTCCCACAGGGCGCCACCCCCCCCCCCCCGGCCTGCCACGGAGCCACTGTGGGTGAGGCTGTCTCAGCCAACAGACGTCTTCGGGAGAATTTAAAGCACCAAGTCGGAGGCCCGATTCTGACTCTGCCCTGGGTCGTGTCTGTCACTCGTCACTTCGCGGCCGTCTACGTATATCCTAGACATCACCAACATCGTCCCGAACCCCCACCCCCGGGTTCTCAGCGCGAGCCCACGCTTCAATCCTTCCCGCGGTTCCCGCTCGGACCTCGTGCACCACAGCCAGCCTACCCACCGGGTTACTGAGCGCTTTTTTACTGGAGGAAAAAAAAAATCACGTTTGCTATTTGACCCGAATTGATTTCTCTCTGAATTGAACAGAGACCCGTATCCTTGGGCTGTCTACCGACGTCCCTGATGGAGTGCGAATGGAGAATCACTAACCTGTTTCAGCATTTTTTTAAAAAAAATTGATACAATGTCACTAGAGAGCAAGTTTTGCCAACAACCAAAGAAAGATGCCCATTTACAACAGGGAAGGGGGAAAAAAACTCTCCTTGGTTATTTATAGAAGTACTCACCTGGCAAAAGGCTGAGATTTTGATATGACTTAAGTACTTAGGGAAAAAAACAAACAAGCAAAGCGTGGGGGAAGGAAACGACGGGACAGATATTTTCAGGACTTGGACCCGTTGCAGAGAGCTTTCGGGTGTTTCAAACGAGGCCGGGTTTGGGGAAATCCTTACAGGCCCCTCAGAACTTCACGTGGTAAGCCACGACTCCCGACAAGGCCACCCAAGGACCATGTTCCCACTTGAAAAGGGACCTGGGTGTCTCTTTTCCCTAAAACACATCCGCAGGCGGGGAGGTCGTCACGCCCGCCTCAGGCTTTGGGGCGCTGCCGCCCACGGCCTCTAGGTGGCGCTCACACTGCGCCGCTCAGGCTTCCGGGGGCACAATGAAAACATTAATTTGCTATGAGATAATTTTTGACGTAAATGTAAAATGGTGCCCATTCGAACTCAGTAATGAAGCATGGTGCATTTCTGCAGCTCCTAATTTGACTAGTTAAATGACTCCATTACGTGTCTAACAGACAGAAGCAAATAATTTCTGGTCAGTTGATGCTCACTTATCCATATCATTTTTGCCCTGAAAATAAAAGTCTCTGTAATCCACCATTCCTTTGTCTTAGGCTTTTCTTCTTCTTTTCGTTTATTTATTTTATTATTTTTATTTTTTTGGTTAAGATTAGTAAAGCAAATATACATCCATAGTTCAGGTCATAGCGCGCCACGCGCTAACCAGGAGAAGCGTCGGAGCAACATGCAACAAATCCAAGATCCCTAATCGGGGAGGCGGGCCGCGGGACAGACCCTCGTTCAGGACTCCCACCTGCGCCCTGGAACTGAGGTCTGGGGGTCTGGGTTGAGTCTGGGCTTCAAAGGAACAAGCCTCCCTCTCAGGGCCACTGTCTTCCTGTGGCCCAAGGGGCTGCCCTTCCTTCACTTCCGTTTTTTACTTTGTCACGTAAGTTTAAGGATGTTTAGAAATTTTTCACCGGGGTGCATTTTATCCTAGCAAAAAAAAAAAAAAAAATGTTGCTTTAATAAATATCAAGTGATGAATAATTTTGCCCAAAGGGGGAAAAATGGTTAATATTGAATCTTAATGTTCCTCATCTAAGGGCTTTTTTCTTCCTGCTAAAAACAAGTTGAGAATGAAAGCGTATCGGCTTACCCATATCGCATGCATATTAGCGAGACACAGCTGTTCCTGCCCCCCTCTTAAGAACCATATGATTAAGTTATGGGAGATCATATAATCCAAACTCTTTCGCGATTGGTCACCTCTCGCAGACAAAAGCTTTTTAGTTTTAAGGTCTATTGAATGACGGAGTGTCCGGTTCTGTAAATGTGCAAGTAATTATTACTAAGCACCTGTGTCTCTTACCCTCGTGCACAGAGTCCATCTACAAATTGATCCTGGGATGGGGCTCCCCGTCTGGGACCGCTGTCTGTCGCTCAGAGATGTGGATGAAGGTTCCGGGTGCTGGCCCCCCAGGTCCTGGTGAACTCTAGGGTTACAGGCTCAGCCTGTCCCATCCCACAGCCCCGAGGCAGAGGGACAGTGGCCTTTACAGGTGGAGGAACGGCGGCAGGGGGGAGGGAGAGACCCCTCGCATTGGGAAGGGGTTTCTCCCTGCCACCCGCCGGTCACTGCTGTGCCCAGGTCATCGCCTGGGCCGGTCTGCACCAGGCCCTTGGTCTTTCTTAAAAGGCTACATTTGAACTAAAAAAGCACAAGTTTATGAGCTTCATTTCTCCCCAAAGTAACATGCTACTGACTCAATTAAATGCAGTTTTTAAAAACTGACTGGAGAATGTGTAGATACTGCCTTTATTAAGCTTTTAAAATTTCCGGTCCCTCCGGGGGTGCAAATTTCAGCCGTTTGCCTGAGCGGGGACGGGGGCTGTGTGCTGTTGGGATGATACAGTCGCCCAGAGGACTGTTTACGACTCACCCCTACTCTGTACACACGATGACTGCTGTTAATGAGGAGCGGCCCACCACGCCAGGCCAGCAGCCAGCCCCGAGGTCAGGACCCCAGGCCTCTGCCTGCCCCCCGAGGTCGCCCCAGCGCAGGCTCCTCTGCTATGTAGGTCGAGCGGCGGGAGGGTTTACAGGAAGGATCTGGCCTTGGCTCTGGTGCGTTTACAGCCCAAGCGGGCGTTTGGGCGCAGATCTGGGCTGTGCCGCGGGGAGAGGAAACCGGGTCAAGCTGGGGAAGACCAGCCAGCGCACTTCGCACTCCGCGAGGATCCGCGGGGGCCCGGCTGGGGCCAGAGCCCTCCCTGCGGCCACGTCCCAGGACCACGTCCCAGGACGCGCGCACTTGCTGGTGCCTGCGTCCCAGAGCCTCTGAGCGCACCGCGCGCACGGCAGCCCCGCACTCTGCGCCCGAGGAAGAAAGTGCGAGGAAGCCAGTTCCCGCCAGCGAGCGGATGAGCATGTAGGCCAGTCCGATAGGCCGGACAGACGCCGCCGGACCAGGAACCACGCCCCCGGGACAGGCGGAGCGGGAAAAGGGAACTCCCACACAGAGGGACGCTGGCTTCACAGGGTTCCCCAAGGACACGTGGGGAAGCGTGACAACTCCCAAACCAGGTTCCTCCCGTCCTGGTTGTCGGGGGTCTCGGGACAGGGGGGCGCGGAGGGGACCTAAACCAGTTTAACCCCCGGGTCAGCTCTCGCCCCCGGACGATGCTATCAGCCCACGCGGGAAGCCAGGTGGTGCTGGGGCTGAGCTTCCAGAGCTTTCTCTGAACGTGCGGGGACTCCAGAGCAGAGCTGACGGAGACTGAGGGCCTCAGGGCTGACTGCCGCTAAGGAGGGTGGACAGTGGCCCGTCTGCCTCCGCGTCCATAAAGAGAAGGCAGGGCCGAGGCCGGCACACCCGCATTTGCCAAGGACAGCGGCCCCGGCAGGACAGGAGACTGAGACATCTGAGGGTCTGAAGACTGATCGCTGGGGGACCAGATGGGAATCAGCTCACACGTGTGCGAGGGCCCGCGGGGACACGGGGGAGCGGTGAGCAAACACCCTTCATCAGCACCCTGGGACGCGGCAGACGCGCCCGTGGCCGAGGCCCTTATGCAACACCTCCGTTTAATAAGGACACGGGGCTGGGGGGTGAGGGGGGGGGGAGACGGAGGAAATTAAACTCCAGTGAGCTCGGCTTGAGCAGTGGAAGAGATATTGGAACCACTAATCAGAGACAAAATAGGGAAAGTTATGATTTAATTAAAGATATTCAGCATGGGTTCACAAAAGGGAGATCATACGTAACAAAACTAATAGAATATTTTGAAAAAGTAACAAAAAGGAATTGAAGAGGGAAACCAGGGGTGTAATTTACTGGGACTCTGAGAGGGCGTCGGGGGGCCCCGGCTCACAAAGGCCGACCTCCGGCGGGGGGAGCACTTCTGAGCATCGCCGTGGAGGGGTTAGGAAGAGGGGGCGGACTGCTGCTGGGATCTCCCCAATCGGAATTTTCAAAATTCATTTACTTTTTTAAACACAGTGCATCAGGAGCCTTGCTTTAAAGATGTGCCCAAACGTGATGGAGTTATAGAGTGTCTCAGGGCAGGCACCCTGCTTGCTACGATGACGGTGGCACCGAAAAGGATCTGCTGCAATCCGAGGAGTACGAGACCGCTGCTGGTGACCACCCGGACAATGGACGCTGACACGGGTGAGACCCTGGGGAACGGCAGTCAGGGCTCCGGGACCCGCAGACGGGCCGGCACACCTCCGGACAATGGACGCTGACACGGTGAGACCCTGGGGAACGGCAGTCAGGGCTCCAGGACCCGCAGACGGGCCGGCACACCTCCGGACAATGGACGCTGACACGGTGAGACCCTGGGGAACGGCAGTCAGGGCTCCGGGACCCGCAGACGGGCCGGCACACCTCCGGACAATGGTCGCTGACACGGGTGAGACCCTGGGGAACGGCAGTCAGGGCTCCGGGACCCGCAGACGGCCCGGCACACCTCCCCACGCTCGCTCGCGTGCACGCTCACCTGGGGACACGCTCAGACACACCCCAGCACTTCGCACATGCACACACGTCCACACAGCAGGCACCAACCCGGCACCTTTGGAAACACTCTGGGCACACTCACGCTCACAGGCGTGGGCACACACAGCCGTGAACACGTGGGCGCACTCCCATGCCCGGGTGAGGACACAGGTGTGAAGGGGAGAGCGTGCAAGGAGACACGAGGACGCACGCTCAGGAGGGGCCCCGCGGTCACCTCACGGTAACCACAGACGCTACAGGGAGGGAGGGGGGAGGGGGGACCACGACACGCAACAAGGTCTTTGTGGCTTCAAGCCAGACCAGATCCGAATACTTTTTCTGAAAATAAAATAAAAACAGTGAGGGACATGGGACTCAGGCCTGGAGAGGGTGGTGGCCCAGATCCCGGACCTGCTGTCCTCGGGCTCTGACCTAAAGCTGACCCGGGGAAGAGCCGGGCTGGGCAGAGGGCTGGGGAACCCTCCAGGTAGAGGGACTTGGTCCCCCGGGGACGCAGGTGTGATGTTTCCGGTCAAAGCAGGGACCAACATGACTGTGAGTATGGGACGCTCACTCTGAGAGTGTGGCCGGGCGGTCACCACCATCCCAGTGGGGCACGGGGTGGGCACCCACATCCCCCCCAAGTCCCCAGTGGGGCAGCCTGTGGGGAAGACGGGAGCCCAACGTGAGCAGCCGGACGGCGGGAGCTCCGTTTTCCTTCCCCGTCCTCAGCGTCACGAGGGCACTGGGGTCCTCTCCGTATTCACAAGGTCATGGAGGATGAAAAGCCGCCAGACGGAGGCTCTGCGTGCCCCTCTTCATTAACAAAGACCGGAGTGTGGCCCGGGCGTCACCCTCCGCCACGCAGAAGAGCAAAGCATTCGTGTAAAAATCAGATTTTTTAAAAAAAATGTCCACTGTAGCGTCCTGCTTCATTTTGATGATTTTAAGCCTGGAGATGCCCATGGCTTGAAGCCATTAGTTATGAATTCATACTCAAAATAGGGGGTGAAAGATAAAAAGAAGTTTTTAAAAAAATCGAAATAGGAACAGAGGGGATGAGGGCGGACCCTGCCCTGCTTGGGCAGCTAAGCCTCACTTCCAACACGTCCCCAGATCACTGACGCGGCCAGTGCTACCCGTCCAGAGAAGCCCGGGACGCTCAGTACCAGGGCCCGCGGCCTGTGATGACCCATGCGTATTTTAGGGAAGAAAGGCATAGATCAGAGATAAAAAAAAGAAAAAAGAAAAAGAACTGTCATTAAATCGAGTCCATTCCTTCACGCCCTCTCCCCCAGTATTTCATTCGAGCAGATGTGGGGACTTCTACTTTGTTCTCTGACGCGTAGACTAGAATATATTCCCTCCGCCCTGGAGTCTAGCCCAGCGTGGCTGGAAGCAGGGCCGGTGAGGGGCCAGCTCACACAGGGCTGAAGGGCGACCTCGGGCGGCTGTCTGCCCTGTAACCCCCATCACCCTCCCCAGAGTACTCTAGACAGAGGACCTAAGTGAAAACTCACCGTGCCCCTCCCCCCTTCATGCAGGGGGTCCCCCGAAGCCCTCGCGCCCCCAGAATCCCAGAGCTGACCCCGGACCGCGCCTCCCCGGTAGAGTAAAAGTTCCCAAAGGAAAGTGAAGTGTTAAAAAGTACCTGTCAGGAATGTCTCTTGAAATCAGTCACTGAGAGTCATCTGTCAGTAAGACACAATTAATTACTACATGTCAAATGAAAAAAATAAAACCGATGTAAATTCAACAGTGCGTTCAGGGTACGGAAGTGTAGGGCACCCTGATGACTAAACAGGGACCGACTCAGGTGTCAGTTTGCAATGAGCCCCCCCCCCCCCCGGGGACGTGGCTCGTGGGGCCCCTTCCGAATCTTCCCAGAGGCGACGTTGGGTCATGGGGTGTTTCTACCATGTCCATGCCAACTATGTTTGGAGGATGGGGCGAGCCCCCCCACTTCCATCCCCGCAAATACAGTAACTTGCAAAGTTCAGTGCGTTTTAGCGGTTTTCAGCGGCCAAGGCTCTTGAAAGGTTAGTTAGTGACTCAGCAGGAGAAGATGTGTCCCTGTCACCTGTCAGGGGTCCTCCAAGAACTTGGGAGAAAACAACTGTACTGCCCACTGCGAACATTCAGTTAATTAAAGCAAAGCCGGCTTTATTTACGATATCGAACCAGTCACCGTAAGCCACGTCGGCATGGTCACCACTGAAGACGGGACTGTCCCCTGCTGCGTTCCCGATGCCCCGGTCTGCGGCTCCACGGCACCCACCGGGACAAGAGGGTGAAAGAGCACCGAACGCCGGGGCCCTTGTCAACCCCCCACCTCCCGTGGTGTTCTTCGGGGAGCGGGTGTCAGCCACCACAGCCCCGCCTGCCCTGCAGTGACCCCGCCTCGGACACTGGACCACTGGACGTGCTGAGGAAGACTCCGGGGAGATGCCCGCGGCCAGGCAAGCCCACACACCGCGTCCCTCAGAACTGCAGGAACACTCGCAGCCCGGGCTCCCCCCTTTCCCGGTGAGATCTCATCGGGCCTGGCGCTGGGGGGTCCTGCGGGCTTCTGGTGACAACGGTTTCCTTCTGCACCTCCCGCCCCACGCCAGGCCTGCGTTCCTCTGGTCTGACCTGCCTGACCTCTACCTGCCCGTCCCCTGGGAAACCCGCAGGCTCCTCTGCAAGGGGCCTGCTGTTGATTGCATCACCCAGGCTCCACAAGGATCAACAGTCAGAACTGTGTGTTTTCAGGAAGCCTCATAAATATGTAAACACGGCTTTCTGGGGGTGGGGGGCCAGGGGGAGGCCAGGCTTCCAGGCCACAGGACAGGGTCAAATAGAAACTTCCCACGCCGAAACCCCCACAGTCCCCGTGGCTGAAACGGACCCCACGTGTCCTCCAAATGTACTTGAAAGAAACCAGTCTGTAAAAATAACCAAATTTACAACACACAATTTGTAAAGATTAAGGACTTGAAGATTCCTTCGAAGAGGATGATTTGCATTGCAAACAAACTTTGTGATTTACAGTCACCGCGGGGCTCCTGGTCCTCAGAGTCAGTGTAAAACAGGACTCCGCTCCCAGTGCCTCTGAAAGGGGACCCTGTCGCCCAGACTCCACAGAGACACACCGTGTGGGCAGCTGCCCATCAGGCCCGGCGGCCAGCCCGGAGCAGGGGGAGGGGCTCCAGCAGGCCTGACTTCGCCTTCTTCCCGGAAGGGTTCCCTGCAGCTTGTCACCACACTCAGCCTTCCGCGTGCCTTTGGCTTTCCCCAGGTCTCCCTCCCGGGGGGCCCCTGGCAGTCGGGTCCTTCATCCCCGCTGGGGGCCCCCCCAGGGGTTCGCCACCCTCAGGCAGGTGTTGGGTCCCGGTCCAGAGACGCTGCCCTATGCTGGCCTCATACTGTGTCTGATTCTGAGGGTGGCAGTGACTGCCCGCGGGTGGACTCAGTTCAAGACGTGAAATGAAGTAAAAGCGCGGATGAAATGTCATTATTTCAGTGCAGGAATTTCTCCTCCCTCCAGTAACCAGCTCCGGATAAATAACCGGGAGCACCAGGCACAGAGTGGCCACAGAGCTGCCCCCTTTCAGCTCTCCCTGCGTCCTAGTTAATAAAGAGTGGGAAACTGGCCCTGGCAGTTTGGCTCAGCGGTAGAGCGTCGGCCCGACGTGTGGAAGTCCCGAGTTCGATTCCCGGCCAGGGCACACAGGAGAAGCACCCATCTGCTTCTCCACCCCTCCCCCTCTCCTTCCTCTCTGTCTCTCTCTTCCCCTCCTGCAGCCAAGGCTCCATTGGAGCAAAGTTGGCCCGGGCACTGAGGATGGCTCCATAAAACCTCAGCCTTGGCCACTAAAATAGTTCAGTTGCCAAGCAATGGAGCCAAGTCCCAGATGGGCAGAGCATCACTCCTAGTGGGCTTTCCGGTGGATTCCTGTCAGGGTGCATGTGGGAGTCTGTCTCTCTGCCTCCTCTGCTCTCATTTAAAAAGAAAAAAAGTGAGAAACAAGCTAAATATTCCATAATGAGAGAAATGACTATAAAATCCCAAACAGGATCATTTATTAGAGCCACAAATCTGTACAAGTAAAAAGTTAATAATGTGAGAACGTGCCCGTGTTACACATACATATTACATACATATTACGTGTATATCGCCTGTAACGATGCACAAGTTTGGTGCAGAATAAACCTGAGAGGAAATCAACCCAAATGTGCAGTCTTTCTGCGGCAAGAAACAGCTAGGAGTATTTTTTGGTTTTTGTTTATTTATGTTTGTTACTTTAAAAATCAGACAAGAAATAAAAGCAAAATTTTGCTCTTATTTGAAGAAAACCCAAGTTGACTTTTTTTTTTTATGGGAAACACATAGGGTTAAAAGCAACAAATTTAAAGTAAGCTCCAATTAATGTTGGTATTTGTTGTTAAAAAGTAGAATTTCTCTTAATGCCCAAGATTCTAGCTCCCTCACACCATGAAATTCCTTATTAACTATTTTATACGAGAGATATCCGCAGGTCCCAAGCGGGGGGTATGTCCTAGCGGCCGCTGAGGCAGAGGGAAGTCACCCAGTCGGAGGTGAGAGCGGGGACAGGTGTCCAGGGGACAGGGCACCGTGCCCAGCGGCTCGGGCTTCCGGGTCCTGCCTGGGCTGTGAAGCCCGCCCACCCCAGGCACACAGTGTGCCCTCCGTGAGAAAGCCGTAAGCGCCCCTGTGCCCAGCACAGGCTCTGATGTTCAGCACTATCTCCATACGCCCGGCATAAGGAACGGCTGTTCTCTTGTGGTGCCTTCTGCTGTCGGTGAAACTCGGGGCTTGACCGGGACCACTCCCCTGTGTCCCCACGCGGAGGAGTCTGCAGGTGGCCAGGGGAGCAAGCCTCCGGCCCTGCCGACCGATCCGACTGAGCGGCTGGGAAGCTGCTGGGCCGAGAACAGGGACAGACTCGGTTCGGGACTCAGCGCTGACTCTTCCCAGTCATCAATCCAAGCCTCCAGTGGCCAACCCTTAGAATCGGGGAGACAGTCTCCTTCCCCACAGCTGTGGTGTGCTGACTCAGAGGGCAAGAAGTCTCCTTTGAAAGGCTGACACAGTGCTGATTGCCAAACAGGAAAAAAAGAAAAAAAAAGAAAAAGCCAATCTGGTTTCAGTTAATTAAGAAGATACTAATTTACCTCCTCCACTCTGGTTATGGCAAAAGGCTGGTTGGTGTCAAATAAACCACCCTAACAAGAACAAATGGACACACTGCTTCAAAACACAGGCACGTGTGTGTGTGTGTGTGTGTGTGTGTGTGTGTGTGTGTGTGTGTGTGTGTGATTATTTCAAGGCACAGGAGCCAAGACTTGGGGACCAAGACATGAACAAGAACAGAACAGAGCGGGCCTGCCCCCCCCCCCCCAGGCAGTGGTGAACGGACAAGCAGCATCTGAGAAGCTGAGCAGCATTTCCCACTGCTCCCAGGGGCCAGGGGGACAGAAAACGAGGCTTGTAGGGCCTAGCAGGACGAAGTGTCCCGGCAAACACTGCCCGTCTTCCGTTGTGACCCCGTGGGGACACAGCTAACAGCGAGAGCGCACAGTCGCTCCTGGTGCGTCTGCAGCGTGACTCCTGTGGGGTTCACCATCACGGACACGGCTCACATTCCGTCCGTCCTCATTTGGCAGGGCCTGCCTAGAGCCAGGGTTAGTGATGATTTCTGAACACGGTGTGTGACTCTCGGCGCTGAATGGACCAGGAACACCAGGAGAGAAGGAGCCCCCGGACAAAAATGAGGATTAAAGAGTGAGACCACAGGTGATAGAAACAGACCCACAGCATGTTGAGTTTGAGCTACAGACTTTACAGACGTTAAAACGACAGTATGGGTAAGAAAAGAGAGGCCCTGGCCAGTTGGCTCAGTTGGTTACAGCGTCATCCCGAAATGCCAAGGAAGGTTGCCGGCTTGGTTCCTGGTGAGCGCACATACAGGAAGAGACCAATGAACGCACACGCGAGCAGAACGCCAAATGAATGCTTTTCTTTCTCTCTCTAAAATCCATCACTGATATTTTTTAAAAAAAGAAAATAGATGACAAAACAGATTTTTGGCAGATGAGAATCTTAAAAAGAAATACACTGATAATTCTAGAGTTAAAATACAACGTCTGAAATGGTAACAGTGTTTTTGACACACGTGGGAGAACATGGCATTTGCTGGGCACACCAGTGTGCCCTGTGCTTGGCCCTGAAGGCACACGCCGTTTGCTCTCGGACTAGTCTGGCCCACGGCGACCTTCCAGTTTCCTCAGGGGCCCGTGCCATCTTCCCAGAGAGTCAGTGGGCCACTCAGTATCGGATACAAAGATCCTAAATGTCCTCATGACAGACACGGGGGACATCTGAAGCAGCCGAGGTCTGGTTTGGAGCCTGGCATCAGAGAGGACCAGGACTGACTTGATCCTCGGGCCATCTGTCAGGTTGGGCCTTTACCTGCGAGATCAGGGGCCACGTCACCGGAGAGCCCTGTCGTTTGCACAAGGTCCCCTGACCAGATCACTCAGGGAAGGGCCTCCAGGCCTGCCTGGGTTACTGCTGGGTGGCCCATGGGGAAGTCAGCAGGTGTCCATGCAGTGCCATGATGTCCTCGTGTGCAGAGACAGAGAGACAGAGCAAGGGGCCTTGTGCACTGTGCACGCCACGTCGGCCTTGTGCCGGACCTGCAGAGCCCCATCACCGAGGAAGACATGGGCGGCCATGAGCCCCATCGACCCGCGTGGACAGGAAGGCCACTGTAAGTGGGAACCAGGATCTGCGTGGAGGAAAGGGGCCGGCGTTCTCGAAACAGAGACTGAGGTCGGATGCTAAGAACTTCCCAGTGGGCCTGACCTGTGGTGGCGCAGTGGATCAAGCACCGACCTGGAACGCTGAGGTCGGCGGTTCAAAACCTTGGGCTTGCCTGGTCAAGGCACATATGGGAGTTGATGCTTCCTGCTCCTCCCCCCTTCTCTCTCTCTCCCTCTCTCTCTCTCTCTCCTCTAAAATGAATAAATAAATAAAAATAATTAAAAAAAAAACGAACTTCCCAGTGGTCCAGCATGGCTCAGGTGCACGTGTGCGATGCTCTTTAGAGGAGAATTCGAAGGCTGCCCGGGAGACTGGAGGCTGAGCGCTCGCTTTACCCACAGTGAGATGCTGACGGGCCAGGAAGTGTCCCCAGCACTGTGCCAGCGCCCAGCGGGAGGTCACAGAACTGACTGCAAGAAGGCCGAGAGTTCTTGGGAGAGAGTGGTCATCTGCTGGGGTCACCTCCTGCCATCGGGGGGGACAAGGAGTTGCTGCCCCCACTTCAAGCTCAGTGAACGGAAGCTTGTCCTAGGTCCCACATCGTTAGTGGGACATGAAGCCACTGAAGGACCCAGCTTAGAAAACTCAGAAGCTTGGTGGCTGCTCTGGAGGCCTGCTGGGGGCGGGGCTAGGGAGGTGCTGGGGGCGGGGCTGGGGAGGATCTGGGGGCGGGGCTGGGGAGGATCTGGGGGCGGGGCTGGGGAGGATCTGGGGGCGGGGCTGGGGAGGTGCTGGGGGCGGGGCTGGGGAGGTGCTGGGGGCAGGGCTTGGGAGATGCTGGGGGCGGGGCTGGGCAGATCTGGGGAGGTGCTGGGGGCGGGGGCTTGGGAGGTGCTGGGGGCGGGGCTTGGGAGGTGCTGGGGGCGGGGCTGGGGCGGATCTGGGGAGGGGCTGGGGGAGGAGCTTTGGGAGGGGTTAGGGGAGGAGCTGGAGGGTGTCTGGCCTGTGGTTCCACTCAGAAAATTTTGGAACAATTGAAAGTCCAGTAGCAGGTCACTAGGGAAGGAGCTCCTGCATAAAGCCAGCGTGACCGTCTTTGCCCCGCGGCCACGGGTGAGCTGAGACAACCCTGGCAGCAAAGGAATGGATGCTCACTACAGAGTGACACGTCTGGGGGCTAGCAGCTGGCAGCCAGCCCGAGGGGACATTCTCTACTGTAGGTGACAGGGCCTTGGAGAAGTGGGAGAGCCGACCAAGGACCCCAGAAAGCACCCAGCCTGAAGAAAGAGCCCCTGCGGGGGCCACACTGCCCGCCCTGAGTCCTCCTGGACCCCACATTAAGCGGGTGGGGAAACTAACCCACGAAATGGGTTCACCAGGCAGAGAATAGTGTTCTGTGCGGCCACCCTCTGGGCCGCTCTCTGTAAATGTAGTCGCGATACAGAAATGATAGTATGATAGTTGGTCAGTGGAGGAGGCTCCTTGCGTGAAGGACCCGCAGAATTGTCACCCTTCATAAGCCAACATGCCGACTGCCGGTTCTCCCCACGAGGAGTGGGGGCCCCTGAGGGGAGCCCACCAGAGGGCCGGTGGCCGTCCACCATCAGGACCCAGGACCACGGCCCTCGCACCTGCCGTGCCCCAGATGACCTCACTTCCTTTATCACCAAGTGCTGGTGGTCAGGCCTCCAAGAAGGTGGTCGCCATTTTTCATGGCTGGTCACCCTTGTGAAGGGGTGACTCTCCTGAGCAGAATTCCAGAGGACGGGGTTCCTGGGGGAGAAAACGCACGTCAGCTAGGCTTCTTCCTGACACCTTCCCTCCAGAGACCCTTTGGGGAACGGTCACTGCTGCTGACACCTTGCTCAGAGAACGAGGTGCCCACGGACGGACAGGCTACGCCCATCATCTGGGCTGCCCGGAGAGGGCCTGGGGCCACCAGCTCAGGAAGCGCCACGTGGTGGGCCGCTGGGTTTCCAGCAGGCAGGAGAGGCGCACGCACTCTCTGCAGGGCCCGCGATGTCTAGACACCCCATCCGCGCGAATCTGCTGGCGGAGGAGGAGATGGCGGCAGAAGGCAGACCGTCGAGTCCCTCCGCTCAGCCGGCGCAGGAGGCGGGACGCGGGGCCCCTCCGCTCAGCCGCCGGCGCAGGAGGCGGGACGCGGAGCCCCTCAGCTCAGCCGCCGGCGCAGGAGGCAGGACGCGGAGCCCCTCCGCTCAGCCGCCGGCGCAGGAGGCGGGATGTGGAGCCCCTCAGCTCAGCCGCCAGCAGAAGCCCTTTTCAAGGAGGACAGCTGCTCCTCCAATCTGCCCGGCTTCAGCAAGTCAACACTCCCTCTGGTGACAAAGGGCACACTGAGCCACAGCGGGGTGCTTTCGGTGTCTGGGAACCTTCGCACTGAGATGCCCACCGTGTGGGCATGTGGGCACTGCCTGCTCCCCTCTGGAGAGCCTCTCATGGGGGACAGCTCTGGGCTCCGGCAGGGAGCCACCGTAGAGGGTGCCGTGCCCCTGCCGGCTTCCTGGAACGGCACACTCTTCATCTCCCAACAGTCAAATAAACAGTCAGCTGCTAAGAGAGCAGGATGGGAGCTCCGTCGTTCCCTGGTACCTGCTCACCACCGCGCAGGGCCCGTGCCAACGCTGAGCCAACTCCAGCGCATGCCATATGCCCGTTTCTTTACTTAGCCGTGTTGGGGGGGGGGGGAATCCTTCAGAGAGTGGAAGGTCCCTGTAATACTTGGCAAGTGTGGCAAGGACACCAGCAGAATGTGCACAGGGCTCATGTGTCCCCGAGTGTGCACACAGACACACACACACGCCGTCGGACACATACACGCACATGCCCACTCACACCATCACACATGCATGCACACACACGCATGCACACACATGCTCACACAATCACACACACGTACACTCCCACCCTGTGTCTTCTCTTCCAGACTGTGAAACCTCGCTCATTGGCTGTTTTATCTGAGAAGAGGAACCAGATCAAGGTCAGCTCAGCACCAGGAAAATGGAGCAAACTAAAACAGACTTAGTCACACTTCTGGTCACTTCACCTGGCTGAGATTCACCCGGGAGCCGGGTCAGCCACACGAGCGCCCAGGAACGCAAACGCACGTCATCTGCTCACAGTGCGGAGTCCCCCCCGGGGGGGGGGGGGGCCTGGGCTGCACAGAGTCAAAGGGCTGCACTCCCCACATGACATCCTGTCCCCTTCCCAGCGGGACCATTTGATTGTACCACCGTGGGCCAGATTTGGGTCCCGGCGTCACCCACACGCATGGGGACACAGCGCCCAGGGGCGTGAAGTGCAGGAACCACAGACCCGAGGGAACCCGCGTCCCCTTCTCAGCCCAGAGCTCCCGACTGTGTGGTCAGCAGCAGAGGCTCTGGCCGCCGCTGGGCCTGCTGTCCAGGGGGCACACCCTCTGACAAATGCCTTGGGGAGCCCGGCCCCGCCCTGAGCAAACCCTGTCTCAGGAGGGCCGGGGCAGCACGTGGACGCCCCAGGGGTAGTCCCCCCACGGCTGCGGGGCAGGACGAGGCTGGGCACGTGGGGAGCCCCTCGCAAGGGCGACCGTCTCCTCTCCCCAACTGGGATCTTCAGCTTGTCGAGCTCCGAGCCGAGCTTTCCAAGGCGAGTCGGGAAGAAGCATATGGTGCTTGCCCGGTCCATATGACTGGCTGAGCGTCGACCACTGCTGTTGATACAATATATCACTTCTTCCTCAATATTATGACAGCGTGCGTCAATGAAAATTAAATGACTGTCAAACTTATCCTGCTAACTTACGGCGCCGCCATCGGAGAGAGCCAGCGCCGCGCCTTCAGCCAACGGGGACCTCGTCTGCACGCCCAGCCGAGATGTGGGAGAGGCTGGCGTGCGGGGCTCCCGTGCCAGCCGGGGGCTGCCAAGCCGGCACCGGGCTGGAGAGCGTCCACCTTCCCGCAACTCCGGCTCCGCTCTTGGGGAGGAGCCCGGGGCCGGCGCCCGGGGTGGGGGCACTGCCAGCAGGGCACAGGCGCGGGGTGCCACTCTTTATGAGGGACGGGGGACCACGTGGCCCACGCATGTGCTGGTGGGAAGCGAGGTGGGGGGGTTACATCCTCGGGGCGCGTTTAAAACCTTGTATCCACGGTCTGGGAACCGTCCAATGGAAATATCTAAAAAGCTAGATTCCGGAGCCTGAAGCCCATCTCAGCCTCTCCCGTGCCTTCCCGACGGCCTCGGCGTCCGCGTCCGCGTCCGCGCCTGAGACGGGAGACCGCGTCGTGCCTCCCCGACAGGGACGCCTGTCCACGGGGAGACGTTTCTAAGGTTTCCTAAAATTCAACGTGAAAGTTGAACGATGTGGCTCTCTCTTTGGTCAGCTTATCGGGAGGTGTTTGGCGGCACAGGGTTGCCGGTGGGATGGAGAACGTGTGGGCCTCCCAGGAGTTACCACACCCGTGACGGCTGTTGGTCCGTTCCCAGTGCTCCCTGCCCCCCCCCCCAGACCATCCTGCCCCGTGGAGTCAGTCTTCCCAGCACCTAAAAAAAGGAAAACAAACCTTGGTACTGAGACCAAGGGACAGAGGCGGGCTGGGACTCCGACATCTTTATTCTCGCTCTGTGCCTCTCAACACAACCTGCGCTAACGTCTGCGGCGTCAGACGGGCTTGTCGGGAACAGCGCGAGGGGCGGGGAGGGCGCGTGGATGGGGTGTGGGCAGGGCTCCTGGTCCTTACAGAGCTGTCCCTTCCTGTACGAACATTCCAGAGGGGCACCCACGGCTACGCCAGACAGAGGAACAGAGGACACACGCCCGCCACGCAGGAGGACACGGCTGTCGTCTCTATGGTCACAGCGAGCGATAGAGGACAGAAGAGGGAGGCGGCTGCCAGTAAACGACCACGCCACGCCGCGCAGTAGTTCCACACAGAGGCCCGTGCGCTCTCCTCTGCCAGGTCCCCCGGGCCTGTCACCTGGACCGTCTGCAGGGGAGGGGCCCGTGACTGAGCTCCCTGTGGGCTGTGGGCCCGTGGGGACGGGCGTCCTGCTTGCTTTTGGAGGCGGAATTGGGGAGATGCTTTAACAAGTCCAAGAAGCCAAACCGAAGCCCCGCCCAGACAGTCTGTCTCAGCTACCAGCCAAGCCCTGGACTCGGAAATGAAATGTGCTCTCTCTCGCAGGGACGATCTTCCCACATCATACCCGAGCGCCCTGCTGGGGCTCCAGCTGCCGAGAAGGGCGCTGCAGCCCCGTGGACCCCCGCGTGGCCCTCCCTGCACTCGGGGTGTGCTCACAGCCCGCCCCCCCCCCCGCCTGTGGCCCCGGAAAGTGCCCGGTTCACTCGGTGGCACGGGAAGCAACCCAGTCTCTCCGCAGGGACTCAAGAGAACACGGATGGGCCTTGCTCCTTTAGGGCAGGATCCAAACACTTGCCACCTGCTCTGCCCAGCTGGGTGGAGAGAGCATCGGAGAGCGATCTGCTCTCAGAAGCCCCTCCCCACCCACCCCCGCCTTTCCCTGAAGACCCGTCCACAGACCCCGGTGGGCGGGGATGGCGGGGTGAGAGGCCCAGGCCAGCCAGGGGCTGCAGGATCTCGGCCCAGCCCCAGCCGAGCTCCGAGCTGGCACTCAGACTTCCGCCCCACACTGCCCCCCCCCCCCAGCACAGAGAGGGCGGCCTGGCGTCGTAACCAGAGCCAGCGTGGGTGGCAAGGTGACTGCACATTTCAGCTTGAATGCGCCGGTGTGGGCCCGCACCTGAACACCAGATGCTTCAAGCAGATGGCCAGAGACGGAGAGCTCCTGGAGAACCAATCCAGAGAGCGGCCGGCAGTGCCCGCCGCCCGGCCCGGCCTCTGCTCCAGAAGCCAGAGCCGGGCCGGAGCCTGGAGCCCCCCGGCTTCCAGGACAGCCTTCCAAATGCCCGCCCGCACGCCGCGGGTGCAGCCCGGGCCGGCAGGCGGCCTTTGTCCGCGGAAGCTCTTGGTGTTTCTTCTCTGGACGGCCTTCTGGAGCCGGCCGGCTGCATCTGTTATCTGATCCAGAAGGTCTCAGCAAATGTGATTCATTTGCAAATTAATTTTTCAGCAAGCGGCTGGGTGAGCAGTAAAAAGGAGCCTCCCTGTGGTGACTGGGCAGCTAGGCCTACGACCTGTCGCTGTTTCCACTGACCTTGGCCCCTGGCCGGTCCTGACAGTGACCCAGGTGGCCCTGGCAGGGCCGGAGCAGCCCCTCGGATAAGGAGAGCTGGCAGAGGGACTGGGGCCGTGCCAAGGAGAGCTCCCGGGGGAGGAAAGGGTTCTCCGAGCCTCCTCTCTGTGGAAGATGCGGGCAGGGTCTGCGAGGCCAGGGTGGAGAGGCAGGCGGGGCCCCGCATGTTCCTGCCCGGGGTCCCCTTTTTCTGCCAAGAAGCCCACGTGCTTGCGTGCCCAGGCACAGAGTCACGCCGTAGGCAGGTGTGCCCGTGCACACGCAGCGCCCACAGGACACGGCTCCGAGAACGTGGGGTTCGGCTCTTCCACGGACCGGTGCCCCGCCCCCCACACACGTGGAGACGCCCGAGGCGGAGCAGGAGCTCAGGAAACACTGCCCACGACCGACTAATGAGCAACAGAGGCCTCCACCCTCCTCCCTCACCTTCAACTGTTCGAAACGACCTTGTCTCCACGCGTGTCTGTTCACAGGTGCACGGTCCAGCTCCCCTTATTTGAGTATGAGCTTCAGGAGAGCAGGGCCCTGGCCTGTCCAGGTCCCCTCAGAATGTCCCCTGCCCGGCCTGGTGCTGGAGCTGCCCGTCCGAGGAGCTGGGGGATGAGCGAGGAAGAAATGGCCCTGTCTCACTTCCCACCTGCCCCCCCCCAGCTGGAGGAGCAGCAGTGGCCCTGGAGACTGCAGGCCCACTGTGTGCCCCGCAGGCCCACTGTGCGTCTCACACTCAGCCCCAACAGTCGGACCCCCCCACCAAACACACAGGGCGGGCTCCCTCCATCGGCCCCTCCTCACAGCTCGGGCTAAGCCGGGCCACCTCCCAGGCCGACACCCTATCCCTGCGGAGGCCAGGAGCACAGCCTGCCCGCTAACTGGTGTCCACCCCAGTCCTGGAGGGGGCTGGGCAGCTCAGGTCTGCTGGGTCCTAGCTGAGCAGGGACCAACGTTCCCAGGTCACTGTGAGCTCCGGTACAGGAGACCTGGGTTAACCCCCGGCCTTGGCACCCCCGCCCGGCACTGGGCACGGATCAAGCGGGTGTGGGGTAGGAACACAGAAGAGCCAGGTGGGCACACGGCAGGCCACAAGCGGGATGAAGCCTAGGAGGGCTGGGACAGGCCAGAGCGCCCTTCCCTGTGGCCAGCGCACAGCGGGCTCCATTCACCAGCTCTGCAATCTTGGGCAAGCAGCTTGACCTCTCTCAGCTAGCCGTCCTTTATAAAGTGGAGAAGATTAGGATGCCCACGTCACAGCTGCTGTGATGCCTGGAGGGATCCGTGTGGCGTCCCCAGCACTGAGCGAGCACGCGGCGGGCCCGGGTCACGTGTACGGGTGCCGTCCTGGGCCAGGCACGCGGGGAGCCCGGGTCACGTGTACGGGTGCTGTCCTGGGCCAGGCACGGCAGCGGCCCCAGCACTGAGCGAGCGCGCGGTGAGCCCGGGTCACTGGGTCACGTGTACGGGTGCTGTCCTGGGCCAGGCATGGCAGCGACTGGGGCCCTGACCATCCCACCAGAACACACATTCAGGAGGGGCTTAGACCGAGACTCCCGTGTGGACCGGAGCGACAGGGAGTCCTGTCCCCAGTTGATGTCTCCAAGCACAGGGGGCGGTGGGCTCAGGTCCCTGTGGGTTCCAGGCGCGCGGGGAGGAGCGGGGCAGGGGGAAGGCCCCCTGGGGTGCTGGCAGGGCTGCTGGACCAGCCCGTGACAGGCAGCTGTGACCGGTGGCAGACCGTCCGGCCCCAGGCTCCCCCACGGAGGCGAGGATTAGCCCTGCTTCTTGGCCAGCGGCCAGCTCAGATCATTTCATTTGGCCTACTTAGCGTCCCCCAGGGGTGCTGGAGCAGGCCATTCTTCACTGTCTGGGTCACCTCGGCAGAGAGGCGTCCACTCCAGAGAGGCCGCATGCCCGTCAGCCCCGGTGACATGACAAGCACAGCCCCCAGGAAGTGGCGGCGTGCTGGGGTGACCCTGGTTCGGGGTGGCAGTGGGATAGGGGCTCCAAAAATCTCAGCGAAGGTGGTCGTGCACCCCTCCTGCGGCCTGGGGTGGCCCTCCCACCTGGATGCCATGGGCCACATGCTGCCCATGCAGTCCCCTCCTCCTGGTCATCCCACCCAGCTCGGGCCACCCAGAGAGGCAGGCCGCTGTTGGAGGCGGAGCAAAGACACCGTAGCCCTTGTCCCTGTCCGTCAGCTCAGACTTGCACAGAATCTTGAGCCCACAGGACCGTGGACACCTGTATACTGGGCAGAGGGCGTGAAGGTCATTGTTGAAGTGGGGACAAGAGCTCAGAGAGGTGAAGTCACCTGTCCAAGGTCACACAGCACAGTGGAAGGCAGACCAGAGGCCCCGTTCTCATCTTCCAGCCTGAGACCTCACAATCGACCCCCAGAGACAGACTGGTCAGAGGAGGCCAGGGAGCTGACGAAGGCCTCTGGGGCCCGTCCCACAGAAGGGGAGGGACCCCCAGGATAGAAGCATCGGCTGAGGCTCCCTCAGGGGTCTCCACACATTGAGGCATTGCCACTGGTGTGGTTATTCTGCCCAATTCCCACTTTTCAGTTTAACAAATTCTTTAACTGTCCGGGGGGGGCCGCTGGACACAGGAAGGTGGGCAGAGATGAGAGGAACAAAGCTGTGCCCCCGGCTCACTGGGCGCCTCTGCCCACCGTCCCCTGCCCTTCTGCACAAGTAATTAAGAAACACCTGCATTTCTCTGACAGGCTGGGAGCTTGGGGACAGCCTCCTTCACGCCGCGTCAGGGACCGCAGGCACCTCCCCAAGCTCCCAGGGTCACTGATCACCACCTTCGGGCGTCTCCCTGGGGTGCAGCGGCCTGGGGCTGTGAGAGCCATGCAGAACCACTTCCCCCAGCTGGAGCCCACGAGCTGGGGACCAGGACGAAGCCCTCCCCGCGTCCCCGCGTCCCCGCGTCCCCGCGCCAGCCCCGCGCCAGCCAGCTCGCTCACAAACGAACAGCTTGTAGCCCCATGAAAACCAATGGATGGAACAAATTGTATTAAATTATGTAAAATGCTACTAAAGAGCACGTCTTACCAATGAAAAGAAAAAAAAATACACCCCCACCCCTGAAAAATCTTATTTTAGTCAACGATGGAAGAGAATCAGGGACAGAAAGGCGACGTTTTCGTGTCACCTGAAGACACCTCTCTCGGCCGTGAGCGCGGACACGGGGTTTATCCCCTGGCGGGTCAGACAGCACCGCTGTCCAGTGCACCAGCAGACGCTCCCCCCCCCTCGGTCCCTTAATGTGAGGCTGTCCTGGACCGGGCCGCAGACACGAGCACGCAGTTTTTGGAACCAAATTTTCTTCCGGTTCACATGGTTCTTTCTTTTCTTTTCTTTTCTTTTCTTTTCTTTTTTTCCTTTCTTTCTTTCTTTCTTTCTTTCTTTCTTTCTTTCTTTCTTTCTTTCTTTCTTTCTTTCTTTCTTTCTTTTCTTTTTACAGAGACAGAGAGCGAGTCAGAGAGAGTGATAGACAGGGACAGACAGACAAGAACGGAGAGAGATGAGAAGCATCAATCATTAGTTTTTCGTTGCGACACCTTAGTTGTTCATTGATTGCTTTCTCATATGTGCCTTGACCGTGGGCCTTCAGCAGATGGAGTAAACCCTTGGGTTGCTGGAGCCAGTGACCTTGGGTTCAAGCTGGTGAGCTTTTCCTCAAACCAGATGAGCCCGCACTCAAGCTGGCAACCTCGGGGTCACAAACCCGGGTCCTCTGCATCCCAGTCTGACGCTCTATCCACTGCACCACCGCCTGGTCAGGTGGTTCTCTTTTTTTCTTGGTAACTGTGATTAGCACTGAAAGGGCAATATCACCTCTTTATATGCAGGAAAAAAATCATTTAAAACTACTTTAGCCACTGTGTCCCATTCCCTAAGACAGCTGCCACTTAAAGACCATCAAGGACGTCCTAAGACCCAGTGGTCGCGGGGAGGAGAACTCTCTCGGTCCCCATGAGCCCACGCCCCCCCCATGCCCCCCGAGGGCGTGTCTCAGGACAGCACGGCGTTCGGCCCTAGCTGCATGGAACACAGACAGACAGGATGCAGGATGTGTCCAGGCAGGTCCCGTCCAGACAGTTTACACTGATTCAGGAGCCGGACTCGTGGGTAAACTGCCCCTCCCTGGTTCCCCACCTGTGGGGCGGCCACTCTAATGCCAGTCTTGCCCAGTTCTTGCAGAGACAGAGGGAACACTCTTCAAACACCCAACTCATACAGAACAATCCTGGCCCCCGGAAAGCCTCTCATGTTCATGATAATAATTGTTACACTATTTTTTTTTTTTGACAGAGATCGAGAGACAGAGAGAGGGACAGACAGGAAGGGAGAGAGATGAGAAGCATCAGTTCTTTGTTGTGACTCCTTAGTTGTTCATTGATTGATTTCTCATATGTGCCTTGACTGGGGGAGGGGCGCTAGAGCAGAGCAAGTGACCCCTTGCTCAAGCCAGCAACCTTGGGCTCATGCTGGTGACCATGGGGTCATGTCTATGATCCCACAGTCAAGCCAGCAACCTTGGGCTCATGCTGGTGACCCTGGGGTCATGTCTATGACCCCATACTCAAGCCAGCAACCCCACGCTCAACCTGGTGACCCTGGGGTCATGTCTATGACCCCATACTCAAGCCAGCAACCCCACGCTCAACCTGGTGACCCTGGGGTCATGTCTATGATCCCACAGTCAAGCCAGCAACCCCACGCTCAACCTGGTGACCCTGGGGTCATGTCTATGACCCCATACTCAAGCCAGCAACCCCACGCTCAACCTGGTGACCCTGGGATCATGTCTATGACCCCATACTCAAGCCAGCAACCCCACGCTCAACCTGGTGACCCTGGGGTCATGTCTATGATCCCACAGTCAAGCCAGCAACCCCACGCTCAACCTGGTGACCCTGGGGTCATGTCTATGACCCCATACTCAAGCCAGCAACCCCACACTCAACCTGGTGACCCTGGGGTCATGTCTATGACCCCATACATCAAGCCAGCAACCCCACGCTCAACCTGGTGACCCTGGGGTCATGTCTATGATCCCACAGTCAAGCCAGCAACCCCACGCTCAACCTGGTGACCCTGGGGTCATGTCTATGACCCCATACTCAAGCCAGCAACCCCACGCTCAACCTGGTGAGCCCCCGCTCAAGCTGGATGAGCCTGCGCTCAAGCCGTACCCAAGGATTTTGAACCTGGGTCCTCCATGTCCCAGTCCGATGCTCTATCCACTGTGCCACCATCTGGTCAGGCCATAGTTATTAAACTGTTAACGTCTGTGTGAGATACAGTAGCTGAGTTTAAGATAGGTGACGTACAGTGGATCAGTACACAATAACACCGTTCATCTGTCTAATGACACCGTGTTTCCCGGCTGTGGCCTGTCCTCGCTCCGCCGGCCCAGCGAGATGACTTTCCTCGCCAACCCGATTCAGAACGGGGTTCTCACTGAGGAAACGCTTCAGGTGCGTTCATTCATTCACCGGCCACAGGAACGAGGACACTGGCCTGAGGGGCGGGGCCAGAGCACAGCCCGAGGGGCGGGGCCAGAGCACAGCCTGAGGGCGGGGCCAGAGCACAGCCCGAGGGGGGAGGGCCAGAGCACAGCCCGAGGGGCGGGGCCAGAGCACAGCCCGAGGGCGGGGCCAGAGCACAGCCGGGGGGGGGGGGGGGGGCCAGAGCACAGCCCGAGGGGCGGGGCCAGAGCACAGCCCGAGGGGCGGGGCCCGAGCACAGCCCGAGGGGCGGGGCCAGAGCACAGCCCGAGGGTTGCACTCAGATGATCACCAGAGTCTCTCCGCCATCACGGGCAGAGCTCCCCTGTGCCGTCACACACCCTCCCCGTGGGCCCTGCCTGGGCTCGGCCCTACATTCCACGCTGCCATCCTGGGCTCAGTCGCTCTTGGCTGCTTCCCTGACAGAGGACAGACCCCGATGGCTGGCCCCAGTCAGCGCTGTCCCTAACACCCCGAGACGCCGTGCTTCCTCCACGCTGGGACACACAGACACAGTGACGCTGGTTTGCGTCTGAAGAACAGCACGTCTTACGGCAGGGAGTGGGGCTTTTATTGTTCATTTTCCCCCAGAAGATAGTCCATGAAATGGTTGATAGTATCTCAAAGTCACAAAGGCTAAGAACTTGTGATGATAAGAATGTCACCACCTGGGAGCCATCGGAGACATGCTAAGTGCCTCCCCTCCCAACACTGTGGGACCGTCCATCCATCTAGGGCTTCGGCTCTGATTTCCAGGCGAGGTGCGGAAAGGACCCCAGGGCTCCGGACAGGCCTGCGTGCTGGACGCAGGCGCAGGACGCACCGTGGGGACGCAGACAGATGCTGGGCGCTTTGACGGGTGACCCCGCTTGGGAGGCTGGTGGGCGTGGCTCAGAGAACAGGTGGTGACTGGAGGGGTGACCCAGAGACCCCAGCGGGGGGTCTTGGCCGGCCAGGTCTGGACAGCCGCTACTGACCGCTCCAGGACCACAGGGCTCTCCCAGTACACCCACAAGTCCTGAACCTATCGGAGTCATGTTGCAGAGGGGGACAGGTCACACAAAGCCCTCATGATCACGAGGACCGTCCCCCTCCAACGGCCTTTCCCAGTGAGCCACACAACCACCCAAACCCCTGAAACACGGGACTCTGTGGCATCGGTGGCTCATTTACTGTGGACAACAGGCCCCTCCCTGAAGCCCACGGGGCCTCCCCCTGACCCCAGGGACTGGGACAGCCGAGCCTCCAACCCCGCGTGCGGCATGGTGGGTAAAACTCACGCCAACATCCTCTCCAGTAGCCTGGAAATCCATTGGTATAAAGCACAGAATCCCAAAAAAAGCCTCCCGCTAGAGAGACTATTTTTAAAGACTCGTAAGAGGTGTGAAAGGGAAGCTGTCTGTTTGTTCCCTCGGGACGGCAGCAGATCTCAGGTTTTCTAACAGCCGAGGCTGGGTGGCCGTTCTGACTGCCCGCCCGCCCACCTGCCCACTCGCGGGCAGGAGGCCCTGGTGCTGCGGCCCCAGGACGGGCGGCCCGGCCGGCCGGGAGGTGGAGTTCAGGGAATCCATCCATCCGGCTGCCTGGAGGACAGGAAGGAGAACAGGACTGGCCAGGACCCTGCTGGTCCGCGGAGCCCGAATGCAGCTTGAGCTCTGCCGGGGTCTCCAAGGTTTCGCCCCCACGAACAGCACTTCAATCTGCGGTAAGAGTGAGCCCCCTTTTTCTGTGTGTGGGGGGGAAGGGAGTGCGGCTGCTGCTGTGGTTACAGCTTTTATACACAGCAAACCGCCACAAACACCCAAGTCCATCTCAGGGACTTCTTTCTTCACCGCGGCCGGCTGATGGGTCAGTGGAAAAGCCCAGGGAAATAGCCAGGTCTCTCTCTCTGCATCAGCAGGGGAAATGGGCGTCTCCAGCCGGGCAGTGCAAGGTGGCCGTTTAAATGCGGAAGGCAGGCTCTTGTGTTTAATCCTCAGTGTGAGGGTCAGGGACTGAACGGAGGGCACTGTAGGGGAGGGGAGGTCCTCCCTCCACAGAGGGCTTCAGTTTAAAGCACAGGTGAATCAGGACGAGGGGCCATAGGGAGGGCAGGACCAGGCACACGAGGCCTGTCCCGTGCTGCCCTGAGGGCCCCCCCACCAGCCCTGCCATGTACCCCCAGCTTTGGAGCCCAAGCTGCTACCACCGGCCACCCTCCACCCCCCAGCTTACCACCCGTCCTCCTGTGACCTGCTGCGCGGGCTTTAAAACAAAAACACGTGACCTCATCGCTCTGAGGCACGGCGGCCTTGGAAGGGCAGCGTTTGTCGGTCGGCGCTCAGAGGACTCCCGGCTCGGGTTTCATCGGGTTCCAACGGCCTGGGGAGGCTGGAAAGGAACCGAGTGGGGACACTGGATTCCGCCTTTCTCAGTGCCCCCCCCCCAGGAGCAGGGCTCGGGCACCCCCAGCCTCACCCTCCTGCTGCTCCCTTCTGACTCCCTGGGAGGGACGGCCGGCACAGCTTGGCCCTCCCCCCAGAAAGACCTCAAACCACCTCCGGTCGTCGACGACGAAGGCAAATAACCTAATCGTCACGAGCGACTTCTTTCTCTCTCGGCGAAAACTTTTGCTCATCGATGACCTCAAACCTCCTCCCCGTAGCCTCCCGCCTGGCCCCACCTCACCCAGCAACTGCGTTCAGACGCCGCCGCTGTCCCAACCCAGCTAAAAATATGTCCTGTAGACAGACGCGAGAGGCGCAGGGTCGCCACGGGAGACAGCGGGAGGGGCCTTGTGTTCTGTTTATCACGGAGAGCGTCTGGCGCGCCCCCTCCGAAGAATACGCTTGATTAGAAAGGTCCTTGCTTTTGTTCGGAGCCTCTAAAAATATAAAGACGATCGTTACAAAAAAAAAAAAAAAAAAAAAAGGTAAAATACATCCTGGTACAGGTGACACAAACCTCTCCCATCAGAACTTCTGTGTGTGTGGGAATGAGGGGAGCACATTAGGAGGAAGACTCAAACAGAATAATTAAGGTTCCGCGCGGACACCGCTCTGCCTCAGGGAGGACCTTTTATGTTGTTCTGCGTCTCCTGTTGTCACTCAGAAGGGTTGCCACGGGGAAATGATATTGAGCTAAAATAAGACAGGAACACGCAGACTGAAATTATAGCCTGTCCAACAAGCTGACACCTCTCTCTCAGAGAGCTCGCCGGGACCGCTCCGGAGCCACCAAGGACCTGGGTGACATTGAGACCCTGCGCTGTGCGAGGCACAGGAGAGTCTCAGAGTCGGGGCAGCGTGAGCACCTGTCCCGGGACGGGACGATTACGAGCAGAGGGCCACCTGCCCCTGCAGGGCTCCCTCTGAACTCAGGCGAACGCGGGTCACAGCCGAGCCGCTCCGCCGGTCACCCCGGGGCCGGCGGGCTCTGGTGGGCGTTGACACAGAGCGTGGGGCTGGGCGGTTGCTATCTGAGCCCACATACAGCAGGAACAAAGCCTCGCAGAGAGATCCAGATGTCTGGCTTCATTCTAGAAGTTGACAGCTCTGGCAGCTGTGACCCAGCTGTCCCTTCTAAGTGACACTGAGGGGCGGCTACCCACTAGGCAGGGCATTTGTTCCCCAGTTTTCCCCAGTCCCCACCACGCCCTGCTGTGTCCCGTCACAGAGAATGAGTGTCAACCATCACGTCCCCTTTCACAGGGAGTGTTCTCTACATTACAGAAAATACATATTCCTGTATTCCTACATTGCTAATGGGGGATAGAAAGGATAGAAAAAGGAAAAAGAAAAAGAAAAGGCAGATTGAGGTGGTGAAGATTTATGTCAGATACAACAAAGGACTCTTCTTAATGACACTGAAGACGATTTCGATGTGTGTGCAAACACCAAGCCCGTGCCACTCAGTCATGCCACCTGCCTGGGCCCTGTGGGCGTCTATTCACTCAACAAACATTTATCAAGCACCCAACTCTGTGCTGGGCGCTGCTCTAGGCACCAGGGCTATGTCAGCAAGCAAAGCAAAGAGAAGTCCCTGTCTCCATGGAGACTGCGCCCTGTCGGAGGGGGCGGGGGGGGGGCGGGGAAGGAAACCAGACAGGAGGGGTTCCCGTGCACGCGGGGAAGTGGGAAGGGCCGTGGGGACAATGGAACAGAAGGGAGAATGTGGGGAGTGGGCGTGCTGGGGGCAACTTCAAATATGCCTTTCAGTTTGTGTGCCTTGCTGTTTGTGCCTTCGTGACCCCGGCTGAGTCCTCCTCCTACAGGAAGTCCTCCCTGACTACCCAGACCTCTCCCTCCCCTGAGAGACAGCAGCGCTGATGAAAGGCCACACCCACTTTGGTTATAATGAAGAACAGACACCTGGTGCTTTGGGGACCCGGGTCCTCTACGCGGCACCCCAGGAGAAGCAGGGTCCCTGCCTCCCAAGGAGCAGCTACATCCAATTTGGGAACGAGGCAAGTATGTCCATTCTGCCGACAGTAGGCAGGCAGTGCTGAACATCGAACAAGAGACTGAGAAAAGGTATCTCTGAAGTTCAGAGGGGAGGGCCCGCTGCTGCCGAGGAGCGAGGGGGCCACGGCGTCTGCCTGCTGGTGCCCCGCCCCCCACCTAGCCTGACCTTGACTCTCACCCTGACAAGGCCCGGCCCAGGCTCCCCACTCCGCCCCGAAGGCCTCCGCCCCCTTCCAACCCACTTTCCTCAGCAAATGCGTTTGCTCGTGCTGAGCGTGGAAAAAAAAGACATTGGAGGCTTAACTGTCGTACGAGAGGCTAGAAAATGCAGATGGGGGGGAGAAAAGATTCTGCAGGAGAGGACGGGAACGGGTCAGCGTGAGTTATGTAACAACGTCCTGCGCACAGGGCGGTGAAGGGTGCGGGCCCTCGGAACCGGGCGTGGAAAAGACACCGCAAATCAAACGCAGATTCCCACGTGGGGTCGGGGCTCAGAAGAGGAGGGGAGGGGAACAGATAAGACCCCCTTTCCGCAATAACAAAACACATAAATAAATAAAACTGAGCCACTTTGAGAGCTGGCAGTCCCCGAGATGCAGATCCGATGGGGTCGAGGCTGCGGACGGGGCAGAGCTGGGAAGGACTGGGCCACTCGAGCCAGAGGAGCTTATGGAAACTGAGAACCAAAACTAGAGAGAGAAAACACGCAAGACAGAGGGAATCTGGCACGCACAGAATCGGTGGGTGTGTGTGGGGGGAAATGTCTGAGAACTAACAAAGAAAATCAAAGATATAATAAAAGAAAACTGACTTCAAATAAAGAAATGCCACCTTCGGACGGAAACACTTGCACCGAGTCTGCAGAAACCTGGATACCTTTTAGATTTCAAGAACACGCAAACGGAACCCTGTGGGGTCCACGGCGATACAATCACAGATAAACAAACGTGGCCCTGGCTGGTCGGCTCAGCGGTAGAACATCAACCCGGTGAGTGGAAGTCCCGGGTTCGATTCCCGGCCAGGGCACACAGGAGAGGCACCCATCTGCTTCTCCACCCCTCCCCCTCTCCTTCCTCTCTGTCTCTCTCTTCCCCTCCCGCAGCCGAGGCTCCATTGGAGCAAAGTTGGCCCGGGCGCTGAGGATGGCTCTGTGGCCTCTGCCTCAGGTGCTAGAATGGCTCAGATTGCAACAGAGCGACGCCCCAGATGGGCAGAACGTCGCCCCTGGTGGGCATGCCGGGTGGATCCTGGTCGGGCGCATGCGGGAATCTGTCTGACTGCCTCCCCTCCTCTGATTAAAAAAAAAAAGTAAAAAAAAAAAGTAAAAATGGGCTAATTGTGCCCGTTAAAAGAAAGCATACTCAACATTCAATGATTAAAGTAATATAAAATAGTATGTGACTCATCTAAGGCAAAGTCACTCAGAACAATTGGGATGACGATGGTTGGAACAGACCTAACGTGAATGCACTCTGTAAAAGGCAGGCTGGTGGAAATGTGCTCAGGAAGCTGACGTCTAATGCAAAGGGTATCTCACCGGCGGACAGAGACACGTCGTCTGACTGATGAAGCGAGAGGCGGCAATCTACCTGGGCCCGAGACTGAACTACCTCCCTGGATCCTTGTGTCCCCAAAATCCACACAGCAAAATACTAAACAAACGAACAAACAAAAACTCAAAAGCATTCATTTGAAAAAAAATAAAATAAAGGAAAGATCACCAAAACAAACCGGTCACAGCAGAATGGACTCGTGCAGCAGGTGAGAAGGAGAAAGGCTGTGGGTAGTGTAAGCGGAGCAGTCGATGAGGCAGTCTCCTCGCCGCGCACCCACATCCGCCCTCGTCAGGGGACGCGCGCCCTTCCCAAGGCCAGCACGACCTGACACAGCTGCTCGCACACAGGAGGCCGGTGCCCGCCTGCAGCCCGACACAGACATGGGTCTCTGGGTGGCACGGACACAGCGCCTGACGCGGAGAGTGAACCAGACCAAGAGGACAATCCAACATCGTGACCCTCCTGACTGCGAACATTGCTACTCAGGATAAAACGAGAGCGGAAACAAAACAGGGCAGAACTTCTGGTTTAAAAAAAAAAAGTCATTGCACATCCCGGAGGTTAAAGCCATCCCCGGGGCAAAGCCCCCCCTTGAACACCGAGTTGATTCACCAAAAGGGCAAAGAAACAGTGACCTGAGCCCTCGTGTAATTCACAACGCGGAGAAAGAGGCACCGGGCACATCTTCGTTAAGCAAGAAACATGACGAGCGTCACAGGGGAATTCACGGAAACTACTTTAATGCACATAACATCTCTGCAGAGAAAACAGAGTAACATGGACAGACATCCAGAGATCTCAGTGGGGCTCAAGCAGGGGCCATTTGTCCCCCTAGATGACATCTGTCAATGTCTGGAGACACTTATGTGTATCACCATTGGGACACTGTTAGGGCACCTTGTGTGCAGAGGCCAGGGATGCCGCTAAACTTCCTGCGGTGCCCAGGATGGCCTAAAACGCCCATGGCACCGAGGTCGAGAAACTCCTGACTATCCTAATAAAAGACAGAAGAAAGAAAGCATAAAACCACACAATTGGAAGTAATAATAGGGACAGAACCACAAATAAACACTATATATATAAATACATTATTTCATTTCGTGCAAATCATTCTAAGTAAATGAAGCGAATACTTAAACAAAAAAAACTAAAAGTGGAAATGACCAAAGTTCACCCCACAAGAGAAAGCACTCACGCCGGCCAATTACCAGTAAGAAACAGAAACATCGTGGGGGTTGTCAGAGAGCGATCTCAGAAGTGCTGGTGCCCCAGATGTTTTCGCCGCTAATTCTATCAATCCTTCAAAAGACAGATGACACCAGTGCTATTTTAACTAGTCACAGGGCTTTAACGAGGAAGAAAGAACATCTTCTAGTTCTTTTTTGGACGGCGCTGCAAGATTGACACCAAAACCTGACAAAGACACACAAAAAAAGAAGGACGTCACAAATCTACCCCTTTTGAGTAGGAAGGCAGCCGATCCCAGACGGTGTTTTAAGCAGGGGACTTCGGCAATGGCCCCGTTACAAGAATAACAGGATTCAAGCAAATAGAGTTGATGCCTTAAATTAAAAAAAAAAAAAATGTGTTACTATCCAAAAAGCTATTAATAGGATTCACTAATTATTTTAATATTCCATCAGACAGAGAAACAAGTTTGGTCGTCTCCACAAATGCCTGAGGCATGTGTCAGTTTGAACGCAAGCCCCTGATTGAAACCCACAATCCACCAAAGAGTCATGAAGGGTCTGCACTGGAACACGCACCTGACAAGGGGCTTCTGCCAGAACGCCCGGACCCTGCACCCCACAGCTCAAACAGGGTGTCCACCACCGCGGCTCCTCAACACCTTCGGAAACGTGTTGAGCCATTGCAGAGAAATACGGACGAGGTCCTCAATGAGTGGAAAGAGAAGAAAGCTTCCTATTATTAGCACGTAATATGGTCCCATACCAGAATACCGAAGAGAAACTGCTGAAGAAAGAACAGTCTTAGAAACGGTAAGACGATTCGGAAAGATGGCCCACTGTGAAAAGGCGGCTACAGAGATCAGTAGTTGTGTGATGAGCTTGGACAATAACCCACGAGAAAAACTTCACTGGAGGAAAGATTTTATATATAATGCAAGACAGTATGAGAAAGAAAGGGGGGGGGAGGCCGGATACCTAGACATCAACTGAAATATAAAGTTCAGGGCTTGCATAATAATAGATAAAAACACACAGCTATTCTGCTTATAACGCAGCGACGTGAACAGTGAGCCCCACTTGGCTGCTGATTGTGATGCTACGTCCTAACAATGTTCATTCTCCCTGTATATCTATACATTTATTCTATTTCCTTAACCCCCACCCCACCCACCCCCACCCCCAAAAAAATCCTGCTGAGTCTTTTCTGGGGAGAATCATTTTTAAAGTAAGACTAGGGGTCATAAAAAATATATGTAAGACTAGAGTCCAATCCTGAAACAGAAGGACAGCAAGCCTCACCCAAACCCCAGCCAGCCACATGCTGGGGACAGGAGAGGAATGACAGGCGTCAATGGACAGAAGATGGACACCCGTGGGCAGACGCAGACGGAAATGCATTTGAGAATTTAGTAAGGAATAAAGGCACCTTTTTAAAATCAGTGAGAGAAATGGTATTGAGCCAACGGAGCCCCTGGGCTGGGAGAGAAGCTAAAACATAAGATTGGAACCCAAATTCACTTCCTCCCTCTCCCTTCCCGCCACCCAAGTCAAGGAATCTAAGGATCTAAAGGCCCCAAAATGAGTCATCATAAAAGATAGCACGGAGGTTAATGTAAAATCTGGGAATAAATCACAGAAGCCACACTGTGACAGATAAATCTAAGAGAAAAAAGGAATCTCAAACCTCACTATAAACAAAATCCAAAGGCATCTGACACACTGGGGAAAATATTTATGACACAGATGACAGAAAGGGGCTAATTTTCTTAATATATAATCAGCTCTTACAAATCAGTGAGAACGATATCAATCATTCAACAGGGAGGGAAAATGGGGGGACACATGGAATGAAAAGGCAACTCACAGGGAAGGGAAAGCAAATGACTCACGAACACACGGAAAGATGTTCCGTGTCACTCAGCGTGAACGGCAGGCGGAGAGAACCCACCAAAACCCCGTCCGGCGGCACAGGCTGCACGGGGGAGTTCTCTGGGTCTGCCCTGCCCAGGGTCTCTCTCTCTCTCACCCCCCCCAAAGGTGGTTCTCTGGGTCTGTCCTGCCCAGGGTCTCTCTCTCTCTCTCTCACCCCCCCCCCAAAGGTGGCCAGTTGTAGAAGAGAAAGAAAAAGTATGTATGTATGTATATAATGTCATAACATTATATTATATATTGTATATATATGTATTATGTGTGTGTGTGTGTGTGGATATATGTGTGGATATATATATCCACACACACACACATACATATATCCACACACACACACACACAAATACCATATTTCCCTATGGATAAGACACTCCCATGTATAAGACGCACCTTAATTTTGGGGCCCGGAATTTTTTTTTTTTTTTTTTTTTTTTTGTATTTTTCTGAAGCTGGAAACGGGGAGAGACAGTCAGACAGACTCCCGCATGCGCCCGACCGGGATCCACCCGGCACGCCCACCAGGGGCAACGCTCTGCCCACCAGGGGGCGATGCTCTGTCCCTCGGGGCGTCGCTCTGCCGCGACCAGAGCCACTCTAGCGCCTGGGGCAGAGGCCAAGGAGCCATCCCCAGCGCCCAGGCCATCTTTGCTCCAATGGAGCCTTGGCTGCGGGAGGGGAAGAGAGAGACAGAGAGGAAGGAGGGGGGGGGGTGGAGAAGCAAATGGGCGCTTCTCCTATGTGCCCTGGCCGGGAATCGAACCTGGGTCCCCCGCACGCCAGGCCGAGGCTCTACCGCTGAGCCATCGCAGGGCCGGAATTTGAAAAAAAAAAAGTATTACATAAAGTTACTGAACTCAAATTTTATTCATTGTAAAAATCACACAACTCTTCATCTGTGTGAAAAAGCCGGAAATACAAGTAAAACCCCCCACATCCACTGTCTAAGATGCACCCAGATTTCAGACCCCAAATTTTTCGAAAAAGGGTGCGTCTTCTACATACGTGGGGAAATACGGTACATAGTGACTTATCATAGAGGCTGGCTAAGTAAATTATGGTGGAGTCAGAGCAACTAGGAGCCCCCTGGGATTCTGAACAGAAACCTTGCTAGTTCCAATTGAGGCACGGTACATGGGAACAAAGCGAGGTCCAGAACACGGTCTGTGACAGGTTCCAATCTGTGCCTAAAGATGACGGCGTCTAGGCTTGCACTTGCCTTGAGAGGGACACTGGACTCTCTGCGGTGGCTCCAGGGGGGTTGGGCCCAGGGCTCAAGGACAGGACGAGTTGCGTCTCCCTGAGGCTCGTCCTTCTGTAGAGTCTGAGTTTCCTCTATGCACACGTGCTTTAAAAAAAAAAATCCTTCTCCCCAAAATGATGGAAGTGCGTCCTAACGACACGGGACCAGCGGGACGGGGTGCTCCCGGCGAGCAGAACCGTGACAGTCTGAGCAACAGAACGCGCCCGTCCTGGACGCGTCACCCCTAGAATCCAATACATTGCGAGGGAGTCTGGGTTTCGAAAGAACTGAACAACTAACGAGAGAAGGGGCAGCTCTCCTCGCAGGAGAGTCCCAGCATAAGCAAGAAATGTGAAAGGGGTCAGCGAAGGTCACCCTGGGAGAACATGGTCGTGTGGGGTTCAGCGTGACGGGCGAGACCCGCTGGTGGGCTGAGAACCGGCGGCCGCAGGAGGAGAGGGAACAGGTTTGTGTTTCCTGCTCAAACTCCTCCCGGCAAGAGGCTGCTGCCCAGCAAAGGGAGAATGGCTAGAAAACTCGCAAGACGCCCTCGTGCCTGGGGGGCCAGAAGTCCACCGCGCCGTCCAGGGAGACAAGGCCTCACGAGAGTCCCGGCCGATGCACCTCGGGTGGGGAAGGGTGTGGGGGGACACACACGTCATCACTGCCGTGCATTTCTGTCCACAGACGCACACCCTCAGTTGCATCACGAGAAAATAACAAACCAGCCCAAATCGAGGGATATCTTCCCAAAGCGGCCGGCCAGAGCTCTTCACGAAGGTGAGCGTCACGGGCAGCAAGGGCGAGTAAGGCACCGCCCTGACCGAGGTTCGCGAGGGACCCGTGCCCCGTGGACGCCGTGTGGGAGAGTCGCTGACGGCCTCCTGGCCTCGACTCGGGGGTGGCCGGGGACGTCTGGCGGAGGCTGTGCCCAGGCTCGTCCCCGGGTTTCGAGAACCGGGTCAGGGAACGTCACCGGGTCAGGGAACGTCAGAGGTTAGCTAGCATGGGAGGCGCCTGCGTGGAGGACGTGAGGACGTGGAGGACGTGAGGACGTGGAGGACGTGGAGGACGTGAGGACGTGGAGGACGTGAGGACGTGGAGGACGTGAGGACGTGGAGGACGTGAGGACGTGGAGGACGTGAGGACGTGAGGACGTGGAGGACGTGAGGACGTGAGGACGTGGAGGACGTGAGGACGTGGAGGACGTGAGGACGTGGAGGACGTGAGGACGTGGAGGACGTGGAGGACGTGAGGACGTGGAGGACGTGAGGACGTGGAGGACGTGAGGACGTGGAGGACGTGAGGACGTGGAGGACGTGAGGACGTGGAGGACGTGAGGACGTGGAGGACGTGAGGACGTGGAGGACGTGAGGACGTGGAGGACGTGAGGACGTGGAGGACGTGAGGACGTGGAGGACGTGAGGACGTGGAGGACGTGAGGACGTGGAGGACGTGAGGACGTGGAGGACGTGAGGACGTGGAGGACGTGAGGACGTGGAGGACGTGAGGACGTGGAGGACGTGAGGACGTGGAGGACGTGAGGACGTGAGGACGTGGAGGACGTGGTGCTCCGTGGTGACCACCCTTTTGGTAAGTCCGGTATTATTTCAAAACAAAAAAGTTTAATAAGGAATTAAAAACCATCCCCCCACCCCGGAAGTCTCACGTGGGACCAGCCATCAAAGATACAAAAGTGATTAAACCCCGGTGGAAAGCCCCAAAGGCGCGACCTCTTTTTCCTGGGCGACGTTCAGCGTCACTGTGAGACGGGACACCCGGCTCAGTGCCCCGCCCGGGGTGCCCTTACCCAGACACCTCGCAAAACGCAAACGCCCACCTCTTTCCTCCGGTTGGCAGAGATGGTGGCCCCTAAAACAACAACTAAGCAAGTCCCCTGGGAACAGAAAGGGCAGGAGTGTAGCCTCCGTGTGAGCCCTCACCTTAACTCGAACACTTCGAGCTAACAGCCTCGATATCCTGTTGGGTCCACGGAGGACGGGGCGAATCCTAGCACCGCCTCCTCCCCGCGTGCCTGGCCCTGGGAAGCCTCTCACCCCCTCACGGTCCCCCGTCTCTCAATCCGTAAAAATCTGCAGGAGAAAAGCCGTTCCGGAAGCCCGTTCCCAGAGACAGGCTGCGGATCTCAGGACCTCGGGTCCCTGCCGGACGACGTGGCCTTCGCCGAGGGTGCCAGACCCCCGGTCAGGTCAGTGCGCTGAGGCGAGCCCTCCGGAACGCCCGGGCGCCAAGCAGCAGAGGAAGGTCGGTGCGTCAGCGGCGCGGACTCTGGCTCCAGGGCTGCCCCCCGGTTCACGCTGGAGAGATGAAAATGATTTTGAAAACTGAGGCCAAAGGCCACAAGCATACATTTGCCTCACGTTATTGACACGAGCGTGCCATGGACCTAGCCAATCAGAAAGTAATTTTATAAACACTGTTATTAAACAGGAGGGCAATTACTTTAAGTACTGGAAAAATGTCAGGGTCGGACACGAATTAGGTGGGTATCACATTTTATTTGACACTCGGTGGATCGATGACTCCAAGGAAATGTATTCAGATATAACAGGCGCCGTGTCACCAACCTTCCAGCGAGACCTCCCCTCCGGCAGAGCCCCCAAATTTAGAGAAAGAAATCACTTCTGACTTACTCAGTGGGCTAAGTACCCGGGTGTGCACTCACAGCTCTTGCTACACGAAGTGTGAAAGCAGTTAAGGTTCTGTGGTGAGTGTGCAAACAGTTTGCAGGAAGACCCTGTTCCTTTCTGTCTTTGTGAACTGGGTGGAGCGGGGATTCTGACGCAACAATGACACACAGGAGGGCCCCCCCCCCCCGGGGCAGCTTCTCGGTGACGCCTGTTTGTACTCTGGGTGGCCCGAGGTCCCCACCATTTCAGATGCCTGCTGTCCCCCTGTCTGCAGCGGCCACCGTGTGAGTGCGCAGGGAAGGGGAACAGAGGGGACTCCAGGCTGCACCGTCCCCTGGGAGGACGTGTCCTGTAGCGGCCACTGGCCAGGTAGCTTCGTCCACCTCAGCAGAGTGTGGAGTGTGGCTCCCGGTGGCTCCCGGCGGACCCTGGCCGCCCGACCCCGTCCTAACAACGTCCGGGGCACACAGGTAGCAGGGACGCGGAGCACAGGACGCAGGTGTTGCGCCCGAGCAGGAACGGAGTGAGTGGCTGCTGCCGGCTCCTTAGGGTGGGCAAACACAGGAAGAGACGAGCACTGGGCAGGGGACGTGGCCCAGCCTCCCTGGGGCTCCCCGGCTGGAAGCCCCACTGAGAGAAACACCAGCAGGCTGGCTGGGCGCCCGACGTCCTCGCTCAGGCCGGTCAGCCACTGTCCGAGCCTCCGTTTCTTCCTGTGAAAAATACGGGTCAATCTGATCACCTGAGTGGCCGGCAACTTATGAATCAACAGCATTTCTTTGCTCTTTCTCCCCAGCCCCACACATTCCGTTTTGACCAATTTCGTCTCTCTAGTAAGTAATAACGAGTTCATTTTCCCTTGTTAGCTCATCAAAGGCCAGTGTGGTGGCCGATCAGAAGGAAGACACCAACGAAGCTGATACAATTCTCACCAAAAACTCTGACATTCCAGAAAAGTTCAACAGCCTTCTTTTTAAAGCAACGTGGTTATTTAATTTAATGTTTTCCAAGAGGAAGTTACTTTTTTATTTTTTTTTATTTTTTTATTTTTGTGACAGAGACAGAGAGAGAGACACTGAGAGAGGGACACATAGGGACAGAGAGGAAGGGAGAGAGATGAGAAGCATCAATCATTAGTTTTTCGTTGCGCATTGCGACACCTTAGTTGTTCATTGATTGCTTTCTCATATGTGTCTTGACCGGGGGAAAGATACAGCAGACCGAGTGACCCCTTGCTCAAGCCAGCAATCTTGGGCTTCAAAACAGTGACCTTTGAGCTCAAGCCAGATGAGCCCATGCTCAAGCCGGCAACCTCGGGGCTTCGAACCTCGGTCCTCTGCATCCCAGTCAGATGTTCTATCTTCTGCGTCACCACCTGGTCAGGCAAGATCTTCTTCTTCTTATAAATATAATGTACACTCACTTATAAATACATATTTCTATACATACGTAATATTACAAATGCTCTTATTTTAATAAAATAACACTTTTTTGGTAAATTAAGAAAAACGAAGTATTATTGACATCCTCTCATATTTCCTTTTTTAAGAAGATGACTTAGCAAACTAAGGGGGACCAGCTCTTACCACCCCTGAGTTGAAGTAGAAAACACAGTATTTTTCAATTAGAACTTCAGGTCAGCGCTCTGCTGGCCTGTGACGACGAGTGGCAGAGAACAGCGACCTCTGGGCGTCGTCACCACGTTCGCCGAGATCACAGCGCGGTCGAGGGGGCGGCTTCCGCGGCTGTTGGGTTCTCTGGGTGGATAATGATGCTCCTGCTCCCTTCCCACACCTGAACAGTTTTTCTGCTTTCATTTTGCCTTAATTTCCCAGAAAACTAAGAAGAAAGTGGAGTCCCTAGGTGCTTGAATAATCTAGACAAGGATGTATCTGGTGGTGCGGCTGCAAAAGGTGGTTTTCAAAATTCCTTTCTATTTTTAAACGTTTTTGATTGATTGATTTTAGAGAGAAGGAAGGGAGAGAGAGAGAGAGAGAGAGAGAGACAGGAACATCAATATTCTCCTGTATGTGCTCTGACTGGGATTGAACCATCAAAACCTCTGTGCTTTGGGACAATGCTCTAACCAACCGAGCCATCTGGCCAGGGCTCAAAACTCTTTCCATGGTTGGGGCTGGGGGGCTGCCTGGGCACAGGGACCTCTCGCCAACCCCCATGATGGACGCTCGGGCACCCAGTGCTCCTTCTTTGTGGGGAGGCAGCCCTGGAGCAGCAGCTCCAGTGAGGAGGCTGGGCCCCCGGGGAGGCTCCTGCCGAGAGGAGGGGCTAAGGGCCCCCCGCGCGTCCTGCTCTGCTGTGCACTGCTGGGGTTATGGGCAGACACGACGCCCCAGGACGCGGCTCAGAGCCGCGCTTGGCTTTTCAAGCCAGGAAACGGGGGGGGGGGGACTTCCACCAGCTCTGCCCTCGACAGGGGTCCCCCTGCGCGTCCACGCCTGTGCTGGGCACCGCGCACGGAGCCCACCATCCCCGCGCGGCAACGGCACCACTGAGCTCTCCCTGGGTACTTCATGTGCATGGTTTAATTCGGCGCACGGGGGTAAGGGTGACCGTGATTTTAGAAACCGAGGCCGCAGCCAGCAGCTCCCCTGAGCCCACAGGGGCGCCAGGCCCCACACCCGTGCTCGTCCTCGCCTGCCTTCCTGTGTGTGACCCAAGGCAAAGGGACGTCAGAGCCGCTGGGCGTGGCTGAGGGGCCGTCCCCTAAGAGCCCGGTCACCTCTTGAGACCGCCCTGCCCGGCCGCTGCTATCGGCCATTCTCAACAAGAGGGAGTTCAAGCTGACCATGCCTGTGCAACCCGTCTGTTCCCAGAGCGGGCATGGCTCCCACCACCTGAGAGGACCGAGGCCCCGTGTCCTGCGGTCAGTCTGGGGACAGGAGACCTCAGCAAGGAAGAGCACAGGTCAGGGCCCGAGGGAGACCACACCGGACACTTCAGGGGAATGGGGCGCTGCCAGGCCTTGGCAGGGGGCGGTGGGCACACTGACCATGTGACCAGTCCAGGGACCAGGGGTCTTCCAAGAGGAAAGGCCCCGATTGGCCAGTGGAAGACAGACCAGTGAGACCTGCCTCCGTCACCCGATCACAAACAGCCGGACAGCCCCGAACGGCAGGCGCTCATCAACAGGGTCGTCAGGAGATGCAAGGAGCAACTCGTAAGGGCAGTGCCTTCTTTTATAGGAAAATTTTTTTCTTTATTCCTTTTTAACTTAAAAAGAGAGAAAGAGAGAGAATATAGCACATGAAGTCTGCCTCGCCTCCCAGCCTCAGCTAACCTATGCGGTCATCCGACCAAAAAAAAAAAAAGAAAAAAAAGAAAAAGTCATTTCCTTAAATATTGCGCAGCCCACGACAGGCACGCCTCCGCTTCCCTCGCTCGGAAACGTGTCTCTTTTTAATTTTTTCCTTTCCCCCCTTTTTGCAGCTTTGGAAAAAAATAGATAATTATTTCAGTTAATTTCAAGCAAAAACAGTTCAAACTCCTCAGGGCTGAACAAGTATAATTTGCGGCTCCTCCTGACTTATTGTTGTGACTCGATGTGGGTTGATGATTAAAGTGGCAAACAGTCACGGCGTCTGCAAAAGGGCTGACGCGGCGGCCGGGTGTCAGGGGGAGACACCTAGACTCCTGCCCCGTGGCGGGGCTGGGACGACACCGGAGCTCGGGGGGCTGTCACCGCAGAATGCGGGGCTTTGACAAGGTGTTATCTAATTGTGTTTTTAAAAAGCCACGATACATACATCTTTTAACGTGTCACTTTGAGCAGCCGGAGAATTTCTTTTATTAAAAAAGTACAAAGGGAAAATGAATGGCTTGCATTTTCTTTTCTCTGGTCCCCCCACCCCCTTCTCCCTCTTCTCTGCAATTTCCTCCCCTTCCCCGGCCCCTCCCCCCAGCTCTGCCCTTTTGCCGTCATCCCGCGGAATCTATTTTGCTCTTTAGTCAAATTGGCTTTTATTTAAATGGTTGCCCGAAATAGCTCAGCCGCAGTCCGTTCTATAAGGAGAAAGCACAGACCGGCTTTGTTCCTGGTCCTGGTGGGGCTCAGCCCGGGGTGAGGGAGGTGGGGAACATGGTCCCCCTGGGGGGGGGGGCTCCGGGCCCCCGACGTGGGCGGTGGGACCCTGCCTCCTACTTCCTGACACTTGTCCCAGAGAACACGGAATCACACGGAAGACAGGTCTCCTCCGGCCCGGTCATGCAGGAGTGTCCGCGAAAGGGCGGCGAGGACGTCGGTGGAGGCCCCCACCCCACCCCACCCGACACCGCGTACCCAGCAACAAGTATGGAGGTCAAGGACGCTCCGCAGGGTCCGGATTCTGGGAGAGCCAGAGGGGGGACGCTATCCTCAGAGCCTGCTTGGAGGAGGCAGCCAGGACAAACGACCACAGTCCAGCACGAACGTTGGGGCCCAGGGCGGCAGGCGGTCACACGCCACGCCAGTCGCTCACCGACACCCGGGAAGCCCTGCTCTCAGGCTGCACGGTCAGAAAGCAGAGGCCAGACCTGCAAGGCGCGTCCCCCGAGTCCTCCGGCCGGCTGGCCCAGCTTCACGGCCACGGCCCCACGGGGGACCGTTTCTCTGCTGCGTCCCCTTTCCTGCGTGTACCCAGGGAGCACGCGACACCGGGCGCCGTCCTGGGAAGACGCCGCCACCCAGCACACATGCGCGGTTCCCAGGCGACGGGCTTCCGGGGGCGAACCAGAGAGGCTTCCAGGGGTATCCGCACACCCACGCGCACAGCCACGCGCACGCCCACCCCGGCCCGCCCGACCGCCCAGCACACATGCGCAGTTCCCAGGCGGCGGGCTTCTGGGCTGGGACAGAGAGGCTTCCAGGGGCATCCTCACACCCACGCGCACGCCCACGCGCACGCCCGACCGCCCAGCACACATGCGCGGTTCCCAGGCAGCAGGCTTCCAGGCTGGGACAGAGAGGCTTCCAGGGGCATCCTCACACCCACGCACACGCCCACCCTGGCCCGCCCCACCGCCCAGCACACATGCGCGGTTCCCAGGCAGCAGGCTTCCAGGCTGGGACAGAGAGGCTTCCAGGGGCATCCTCACACCCACGCGCACACCCACGCGCACGCTCACCCCGGCCCGCCCGACCGCCCAGCCACCACACGGACTCAGACGTGGCGTCAGGTTTCACTGCGCCTGATGCAGGTCCTGGTGGTCTTGGCTCCTGAGCGAAAGAGACAGAGGAGCGTGGGGAGGGAGGAAGCAGGTCAGCCGCTGCCTCCAGGGCAGACGACCCCACGCAGGACCGTCTGGGCAGCACCTGCCCCCAGCAGGCGGCACCTGGCCGCCTGGGGACACGGGGCCTAATGACCTGGTCGGGGAGTATTTCATCTGTCCCAGTCAGCGCCATGTGGCGAATCAGGCAATCTGGTACCAGTGACGCAAAGGGGTCCAAGGCTGGTGACAGAAGGCGGGAGGCCGCGGGCTTCACCCTGAGCGCTGGCTGGCCCGAGACCGACAGTCGGGCTCAGAGGCATTGCAGGCCAGGGCCTGGAGGTGTCCCTGAGACTACGCGGGGACAGGCCCTGGGCCTGCCCCCAGGTGTCCCCGTGGGGTACCCACAGGCGTGGTGATGGTCACCCACGGCTGCTACCACGTGCTCTTGGTGCTGGGCACGGGACCACAGCGGGCACAGGGGACAAACGGCCCTGAGTGCTGGATATCGAATGCCTACTGAGGGCCTTCCGGGGAGACTGAGGGACCGGGCTCTGAGTCACTAACTGGACGTGAGTGTGGACATCGGTTGTGCAGTGTGGCTCACGGGACCCCCTGGCAGGCGCTGAGCGTGGCCCGGGGGAGACAGAGAGAGGGGCCGCCAGGCAGAGTCTCTGATGCTGGCTTCTCTGGGGACGGGGCTGAGTCACTGCGTCCCACCTGCTTCTCTTCCTCCCCAGAGTCTCTGGATTCTGCTTTGGAAGGTTCGCCCTAAGCAGGCGTCTGCTGCCCTGCAAGTGCTCTAAAGGTCTGCCAGGCCAGTGGACCCCAGATCGCCAGACCAAGGCCACCTGGGAGGCCAGGGCAGGCTGGGCCAGTGACACTCCAGGGGGCGGAGGGGCTGCAGAGGGTGGGGGAGACGACCAGTGAACGTCCACGGTCAGCGAGCCCAAAACCACTGTGGTCAGAGCCAAGGCTGGCCTCGGCCAAGAAGGGGTCTCGCTTTGCCAAAGAGTCACAACAGGGTGTCTCCTGCTTGCCGTTTCAGAAAAGATCCATTCCAGAGAGCAGTACCTCTGGGACCTGGGCCAGGCTGGGCTGTCTGCACAGCGCGGACAGGAGCTCACTGGGCCAGCGGCACAGAAGGTTTGGGGATCCTGCCCCCAATCTCCTCCCCTCTGGAAAACCAGGCGACTCAGCCACGGGGCAGCAGAGGGCCTTTCCGTCACGGCTCACCAGGGCCCTGCTGGTGACGGTCCTGAGTCGCCGCAGGAGCCTTCTTGGGGTCTCGGTGGAGACGTTCGCTGCCCAGGAGCCCCGTAAACCCGGGATTGGCCGGAATCGGATCTGACACCAGAAAACAGGAACCAGGAGGGTGCCGGGAGCAGGAAGAGGAGAACAGGAAGGCGCAGTTTCGCAGCTGCACGCCACCGTGCCCGGTCCCCCGCGCCTACCGGCAGCTGCAGGGATGTCTGACCAGTTAGTTCCCCATGACGTCCCCCCTGCCCCCAGAACACCTCCTCCGGCCGGCCGGGCTGTCTCCGTAGACACCTGAGTGTGTGCACACGGAGGGAACTTTTTACGACGGGGCTAACGCAGGGTCTGGCCCCCGGCGACACGGGGGAAGATGCTGATCACGACCACGGTGGCTCCCTAAGTGGTACGGACGCGAGAAAACCTCAGCGCATAATAAACGCATTTCAAGCTTTATACCTGTTTATTTCACACTTTCTTTAATATACCAATTACTCATGTAACACCTAACTGAGAAACGTGTTATCTCTAGCAATCACTTACGAGAATTTGCTAAACACGAGCACGGCGGATGTGTCCATCACCCCGTCACCTCGACAACCGTGAACAGGCGGGCAATGGGGCTGGTGCGGTGGGGGTGGGGGTGAGGGTAGGTCCAGCTGATTCAATCTTTGGGTTGAGGAGAAGAGGAAGAAAAAAAATACATAACCCAGAAGGTATTTGTGATGATGAGACATTTGCTTTTCATTTCCACAGCCAGTTAGGACTCACAAACATGAAAATCCATTAGGGGACGGCGTGTCAAGTGTGACCACGGCGCGCTCAGTCAATTAGCGGGGCCGAGCCGGAGCGCGCCGCCTGTCTGAAGACCTGCGTCGTCAGTTCACAAAAGTGGAGACGTTCAGGCAGATGGGCAACGGGGTCCGAGGAGGCCGGGCCTCATCCCAGCAGGGCCTGACTCCTGAAGATAGAGCCCCCACAAAAAAAAAAAAAAGGACAAGTGATGGACTTGCCCGAGGGGCTGGGGGACCCACCGCACTCCCGGTGCCGGCTGCCCCAGGCTTATTGACGGGGTCCCTCCAAGTTCTCTGGAACCCGGGTGCTCCCTCGACACCCCTGGGTCACAGTCACGAGGCTGCGTCCCAGAGAGGAGGATGCTATTTTTGTTTTGCGGGAGTTTGGTGCGTCGTGACTCCTGCGTGGAAATCACCGGGCTGCGCCTACTCTGATTGCGGTCTTTCCTTGCAAGGGTCATGAATAATCATACGGGCTCGCTGCCACCTGTAAGAAAAGGTGATCAGACCAGTGGGGGTTTTGTTTGGGAGCAAAGGGCGGGGCAAGCGGGTTACTTGCGAGACAACAGAGCTTTAATGTTAATACGAAAATAAATACTGAGATGTATCAATATTCAAACCCTTCCCATGGTTGCCGGTGGTGGCAAGCGGTACCTGCACGGCGGGGGAGCACCGCGCTTTCCGAAGGGCGCTGGGGAAGTTAGTCCCCGCGGGCACCCCGTTAACACGGAAAAGGAGCTCTGAAGGGCGCCCGCCGCCCCTCTCTGAGAGGTGTGTGTGTTTCTCTTCTGTTTTAGTAAAATTGCAGTTTGTGATCGGAAGCCCCACACAGCCCGTTTTCTCTCAGGTGGCTCCAGGCACCCCGAACGCCGGCTGAGATGCAGACGGGAGGTCCCCAGGGGACAGCTGGCCAGAGTGCTGAGGGACAGCCCCAGAGAGGAGGAAGTACTGTCCTGTCCAGAGCCCCGCCCGGGCACCTCCACCCTGACCTCTGCCTCTGCAAGAAGCATGGCCCTCTCTCCTGCCCGGGCAGCTATCTGCCGCTGGTCCGAGTTCTCTGCCACCAGACGGGTGGGGCATTCGTCTTTGCCTCTCTGCCCCCACTGTCTGTCACAGTGACACCCCCCGTCTGGGAAGCGGTGCAGGCTCCTGGTCTGTGCCCAGCTGGGCCCGGCGCTGCGTGGTGAGTGAGGCCCAGGCTCACCTGCCTCCTTCCACGGGCAACACCTGTGCTTGCTGGCTCCCTGCTACCGGGGGTGGGGGGTGTTCATCCACTCCTCCCTCCCGACAGCAGCCAGCCCCCTCACACAGCTGGCCAGCCGAGAGGCTTTGTGAGTAAGTGCCGGCGTAGGAAGAGGCACGGAAAACAAACACTAGACCCGATGGTCCTCGGAGACACTCCAGTCTGAGCCCTGTGCTCTGCGGCTGGGAGCCCCGCACAGAGAGGAGAGGGGAGGCGCTCTACATGCCCAGGGTCTCCGCCTTTGGGGGGCGGAACACAGGAAGAGGCGCCTGCCCCAGCTCTGCAGGGGGACCACAGACAGCAGGGCGAGCTCATGGCACAGGCAGGAAAGGGGTTCAAATCCAGCGACCTCCCTGGACCGTTTCCATGGAGTCGGCACAAACACCTGACCGGAAGCTCTTGCTGTCCCCAAACCAAAGGTGGAGAGAAGGCCTGGGGGGCCGAAAGCCATGCTGAGGGTCACTGGAGCCACCGCGAGATTCACACGTCACCCGCTGTCCACGGCCAAGACACCAGGGCCCCCAGGGACACAGGCTGGACCACGAGCGACCCAGGGAGAGACCCCAACCTCACCCTGTCCATCACGCCTCGGGGCCTCTCCGCATGTCCTCACCTCACTGGCACTAGTATTTCCTGACTTCTACAGAACTTCTTACATTCACTTGAGCTCTAACAGGAGGCGTTCTCAGAACCAGACACGGAAGCTCAGGAACGCCGACCGCAAGGAATGCGTCCCACAGAGGAAACCGTGAGCCCTGTGGAGTAGCTCCGGCCACAGGCAGCCGCCCAAAAGGCTTAGGGACCTCGGACCTTCTCCCCGGGGGTGGAAGCCCAAGACCAGCCCTCACCGGTAAGGCGCTGTGGGCAGAGCCGCCCCACACCGGCCGTTCCTTCCCGGCTCAGAGAGGTCAGAGGGAATCACAGGACGGTCCACGCCCCGGTTTCTGTGGGCAGCGAGGGCACCGGGAACTACTAGGAAACCCCGGTGCGTGCTGCGTGCCCACCCCGAGAACCGCGGCGGTGGACCTCCGACGGCCTCGCCTCTCCCTTCCGGCTGACCTTCGGTCCAGCATCTCCTCCTCGAGGCACCAGCACTCCGGTCCGACTGCTGGACAAGGACCCTCAGCGGCTGCCGCTGCGAGTGTGGCCGCCTCCGTGTCTCAGGAGAACCTGGGCTTGGGGCTGGGCCCGGCACCCCTGCCCTGGGGAGGCCCGCTGTCAGGCACAGCCTGCTTATCCTGCAGGGCGCTGTCCACTGGAGCGGCCACCACGGCTGCATGAGCTGGGCTGGGGGGGGGGGAGGTGCCATCAACTGGACCCCAGCCCAGCAGGAACACCTGCCGCTCGTTTGAGGCACAGCTGCTCCAGGGGAGCTCCTGGGAGGCCACGTGCTGCTGGTGGGCGGGGCGCGGGCGCGAGTGGGGCCCCCCAGGAGGGCCGGCCACACGCGGGAAAGCCACACAGGCACCAAGGGACGCCCACACGGCAGTAAACAGAGGGACCCTCCGAATGCACCAATGACGGAAACAGCTTCAACTTAACCTCGAGAACCTCAGCGCGAGCCGGCGGCAGGCTGCACACGTGGCGGGAACGAGCCGGTCTGGCCAGGGCCTCAGCTCCGGGGCTTCCCCTGCCCTTCCGGAGGGACGTGCCCCGCCCACCCGCGCCCGCCCCCACCCCGTGGTGGACCGGGCTCTCCCCCAGAATGCAGCCACCGAAAACCCAGCCTCCGTTCCTTCCCTCCAGGAGGGAGCTCTCCAGGCTGTGAGGCTCTGACCAGGGGTCCCAAACTTTTTACACAGGGGGCCAGTTCACTGTCCCTCAGACCGTTGGAGGGCCAGACTATAAAAAAACTATGAACAAATCCCTATGCACACTGCACATATCTTATTTTAAAGTAAAAAAACAAAACAGGAACAAATACAATATTTAAAATAAAGAACAAGTAAATTTAAATCAACAAACTGACCCGTATTTCAATGGGAACTATGCTCCTCTCACTGACCACCAATGAAAGAGGTGCCTCTTCCGGAAGTGCTGCGGGGCCGGATAAATGGCCTCAGGGGGCCGCATGTGGCCCGCGGGCCATAGTTTGGGGACCCCTGCTCTAGACCGACTGCTTGATTGACAAGCAAAGACAGGAGTGAGGGCGCGGTCGGCCGAGACCCTTACCTCTGCCTGGAGCTGCTACGCCCGCTTCGCCCGCAGTGGATGCCAGGCGCCCTCGGGGGGCAGGGTGGAGGGTGGGGGGCAGGAGGCAGAGGACACTCCTGCCGGTGGCCACTGAGAAGCTCAGATAATGGGCGAATGACGCCACCTGAACCTGATGGAGCCGGGAGAGCAGCACAGCCCGTGCGGGCTGTGAACCAGCAGCGTCCCAGAAAGCCTCTGAGAACGCATCTCACATCGGGCGTCCCTGAAGGTTGGGTATGTCTTGAAATCCATAGATGACTGAGATGAACGTCTCTGCTGAGACCTGGGATCAGCGAAACTGCACGCACACTCACACACGGAGGGGAAGGGAGCACACGCACTCACACACGGAGGGGGAAGGGAAGCACACGCACACTCACACACGGAGGGGGAAGGGAAGCACACGCACACACACGCAAGGGGAAGGGAAGCACACGCACTCACACGCACACATGGAAGAGGAAGGGAAGCACACGCACACACACACGGAGGGGAAGGGAAGCACACGCACTCACACATGCACACACACGGAGGGGAAGGGAGCACACGCACTCACACACACACACAGAGGGGAAGGGAAGCACACGCACTCACACACACACACGGAGGAGGAAGGGAAGCACACGCACTAACACACGCACACACACGGAGGGGAAGGGAAGTACATGCACTCACACACACACTCACACACGGAGGAGGAAGGGAAACACACGCACTCACACACGTACACGCACTCAGACACAACTAAGGAACGGTGTTTAATTGGATTTCTGCTCCATAGTGGGAACGGTGGGTCTGCGAGGGTCTGGAAGCAAAAAAAAAATCTTTTCTCAAAACGTGTGTGGACGGAGCTGGGTCGCCCCACACGCAGGACTCATCTTTCTGTTTCTGGTTGCTGTTTGAGCGTCCGTCCCAGAGCGAGACAGAGCGCGCAATCACCACGTGCTGATTTGTATCGCCGCACATCAGCGTCCCATACTTTAAATTAATTTTAATTGAATCTCATCCTCTTGACTTTCATTTACTTTTAAATGAGTTTCCGCCGCGGAGTTTAGAACGCAGCCGACTCCGCGCGTTGACAAGTTTTAGCGTTTTGATCATAGATTATTATGTAATGTTGACAAATGTTTCTCGGACCCACAATGCCGCATATTAAACGCCACATCACGCCGCGGCGCACTCAATCCACACAGCGTCTTCCAGGTAGGCAGAAAAAGTAAAAAAAAAAAGAAAGGAAAAGCAGACGGCATTAAAAACGTGATTAATTTGCCCTGGCCGGTTGGCTCAGCGGTAGAGCGTCGGCCTAGCATGCGGAGGACCTGGGTTCGATTCCCGGCCAGGGCACACAGGAGAAGCGCCCATTTGCTTCTCCACCCCTCCGCCGCGCTTTCCTCTCTGTCTCTCTCTTTCCCTCCCGCAGCCAAGGCTCCATTGGAGCAAAGATGGCCCGGGCGCTGGGGATGGCTCTGTGGCCTCTGCCTCAGGCGCTAGAGTGGCTCTGGTCGCAACATGGCGACGCCCAGGATGGGCAGAGCGTCGCCCCTGGTGGGCGTGCCAGGTGGATCCCGGTTGGGCGCATGCGGGAGTCTGTCAGACTGTCTCTCCCTGTTTCCAGCTTCAGAAAAATGAAAAAAAAAAAAAAACAAACAAAAAAACGTGATTAATTTTCCAGAAGGTCCGATGGCCTAAAGAAGTGATTACAAATAGTTTACCCGTTCACGACCCTCGTCTGGAAGCTGGCTAGCCAGGGAGAGGCTTCTTAAGAATGATCTTCAGTCTTGGAAATGAGACCCAGTGCAGAAGGAGAAAAGGAAGGGAGGGAGGGAGGGAGGGGACAGGACAGGAGGGAGGACGGGAGGGCGTGGCCTTCCCCGCCCAGGTCCCCCTGAGGAGCCTGGAGTGAGCCCTCACCTGCCCCAGCCACCTCACCACTCACTGGGGCCCAGTCTCTGGGCCGCCATCCCTGCCACCCCCGATTCCGGGAGGAAACACCCGCCTTCACTAAGCAAGTTCCCAGTGTGAGTACCCCAAGAGCATTTGGGTCGAGTTGTATATGGGGTACCCTCCCCCCCACATCCCACACCCCAGAACCATCCCCCCCATCTATAAATTAGGGTGCCGGCCCCGCCCGGCTCACTGGCCCACCAACGGCCGGGCTCTCCTCATCTCAGAGGCATTGCTCCAGGCCCTGCAGCCCAGAGACAATTGTTGGGGCCCCCCATGTCCTCTCCCCACTGGCCCAGAAAAGGGCTGGAGCCCCTCTCTCCCTGTGGCCCCCTCCGGTGTGGCCTTGGCTTGCTGGGACACCCCATGATCATCTCCCCCCGACGCTTGCCTTAGAGATTCTACTGAGAAGCTAAATTTTCCTTCCGACTATCAAGCCCCGGGTCCCACCCCCTCCATGGCCCAGACGGGACCCCTGTGGCTGAGAAAGGGCGTGAGGCTGACCCAAGGTCCATCGAGGCACTCGTGTGAGGACCCCGGCCATCGGACATGGGACCTGTGGAAGCTGCTGGTGGAAATAAGTTGTTTGCAACTGTCTCCTGACTAACACAGCCCCCGGCAGGGGGTACCCCAGAGCTCAGGTTCCTTCCCAGCCATGTGGCGGGCACTCTGCCGGCTGCGCTTGCCGCTGGCTCCCTGGGCTGCTGGGTGGTGCTGTGTTCCCAGCCCCCACCCACAGCCTCTGGAGCGGAGAGTGAGTCTTTGCTGCCGGGTCCCTGCTGCAACCTGAGCGCGGCGTCGCCCCCACGAGGAATCTGACGTCCGGCACGACAGAGCCACCGGACCAAGGTCACACGGCCACAAGGGGAAGACCCGGGAGCCCAGTCCCAGGCTGGTGGGTGCTGGAGCTGGTCTCCAAAACGCCACCCGCAAGCAGAACAAGCCGTCCAGGACCTGACGTCTCCCACTGGGCTCCACGCGGAATCCCGGTAGACCAAGCCCCATTTTGGCCCCCGTCTGGTAGGAGGCACTCCAAACACCACGGCCAGAGTGACCGACCTCGACCTGCAGGGGCCCGTCTTCCCCCTGCGGGGAGGTGGACGGTGTCCCCAACTGCGACGTTCTCGGAAGAGGCCAGCACGTCACGCGCTCACAGGCCGTGCGCTGCGCACTGGGCGTTGGGGCTTCTACCCCGTCCTCTGCGTTGGCAGAGCCTGACGGGAGGACAGGGGTCTCCTCACGCCACAGAACCCAGCACCGTCCTCTCTGTGGGTGGTCAGAAGTCCACTGTGAGGCCGGGCGTACCCTAGCACCCAGAGGGACCAAGACGCAGGTGAGAGCCCGGGACTGCCACCGGCAAAGACTCTGAACAGGGGGACCCGAGACACTTTATTTTTGAGAGAGAGAGAGAGAGAGAGAGAGAGAGAGAGAGAGAGGTGTCAACACTCAACACGTCATTCTACTTCATTGTTTATTGCTTCTCGTAACTGCCCTGACTGGGGCTCGAACCAACGACTTCCAGGGTCGAACCAGAGCCCTCAGGATCGAGGTGGCGAACCCGGGACTGAACCTGAGACCCTGGTGCTCCCCCCCCCCGGACGACACTCTATTCACCGTGCCGCTGGCCGGAGCCAGAAGACACTCTCTTTACCAAGTCGGGCATTTGGCCTTGGATCAGAACCAGGTCCTGGACACACGCGTCCCTCACCCGGGACACAGCCAGAGTAGGAGGCAGAACGGGCCAGCTCTGTTTCCGGCAGCAGCCGGCACCGAGCTCCCCAATGCTCCCCACGAACGCACATAACGCAACACAACGCAGGGACCGCCCGGAGTGGCCGTGGCTGAACGTCCTGCTTCCCTCCGGAAACTCCTCTCAGAAGCCACCTCTGGACTTAACAACAATTTGATTTAGAGGGCCGATGTCACCGCCAGTAACGAGGACCCCGTTACTGGGCGAAGCCCGGGGAACCACGGGCGGGGGCGCTGACCGGTCCGGCGGCACAAAAGCCTCACTGTCCAGGGCGGCGGGGGCCCCCCGCGTCCTGGACCTCTCAGAACTCATATGTAACCCTATCTGTTTTAAAGAAGTGATTCATCTCCCTCCCCCTCGCCTGCGAACGGGCTCCCCCCACCCCACCCCGGGAAACTTGACTCTGATTTTAATGAGCTTGAATTGGAATGTGGCCTTTGAGAAGTCGCCGGCGTTTGAAAAGATGGAACATTAAATTTTGTAATGATGTAAAACATCTTCAATTCTTGACAGGACAATGGTGGTTATTGTACTTTATGAGCCCATGGGCGATTCAAAGGTCACTTTGTATATGACTCCGCAGACAAGGGGCCGCACGGAATGAAAATTAGGTTACGTGCGATCAGCTTTATTATTAATCAGGCGAAAATGGATTTTTAACATTTTTCTAATGAGCCACAGAGAAGGAAGAAAATACCGGGAATGTAAAAACCACAACAGAAGGAAAGGGAACGACCCCACCCGGCCGCGCAGGCCCCCCCCCCCCCCCACGGCCCACCTCGGTTCCCGGGATGGCTGCCCGCCCAATCTCGGGAAGAAAACGTGGCCAAGTTCTTTTTTTGGCGCCATAAAATATGGAGACACTGCTGCTGGGACTCTAATTTACTCCCCCCTCCCCCCGTCCTCTGTGTATAACTAACTAATGAACTGGCTCCGTGGCACCTGCGTGTCCCCGGGCCCCCGAGTGTCCGCGGCCGGGCGAGCAAGGCGGTGTCACCGAGTCCCTGATAAATCCCGTGTCCCCGGGCTCTCGAACGCGCGGCTGTAAATACGGAGTTCAGACCCCAGCCTGGCACACAAGGCCTCGGCCGGGAGGCAAATTGACGTGGCAATCACCACCTCTCCCCACCTCCGCCCCCGGCTAATCTGTTTTTTATTAAAGCCTCTCTCTCTGCGAGGGGCTGGTGTTGACGAGACGAGGGTGTGGAAGTGAAAGAGAGTTTAAAAAAAATAAATAAAAGTTAAAAGGTTGGGCATGTTTTTTCATCTTTTATTTAAATCAAAAGGCTAATTTTTAAAGATTATTTTTTAGCCTGACCGGGCGGTGGCACAGTGGATAGAGCGCTGACCTGGGATGCAGAGGTCCCAGGTTTGGAAACCCCAAGATTGCCAGCTTGAGCGCGGGATTACTGACATGACCCCCTGGTCGCTGGCTTGAGCCCAAGGTCGCCGGCTCGAGCAAGGGGTCACTAGGTCTGTAGGCCCCCCCCCCATCAAGGCACATATGAGAAAGCAATCAATGAACAACTAAGGTGCCACAATGAAGAATTGATGCTTCTCATCTCTCCCCTTTCCTGTCTCTCCCTCTCTCTCTCTGTCTCTATCACAAAAAAATAAATAAATACATAAATAATACTTTTTAGATTTTATTTATTGATTTTTAGACAGAGGAGAGAAAGAGAAAGAGAGAGAAAGAAGAGAAGCAGGAAGCATCAACTCCTTGCAGTTGCTTCCTGTAGGGCCCGGCAAGCCCAGGGCTTAGAACCGGCCAGCTCAGTGCTCTAGGTCGACGTTTTATCCGCTGTGCCACCACAGGTCAGGCCAGGAGGCTGTTGTTTAAGGTACTCTTTATGAAGGAGAGTGAGGTATCCATGCAATAAATAAGACTTCGTCTCCCAAGCAAGTAAAATCAGACGACAAGAGGTTCATTTGCCGGCAGCCCTAGGGACATGAGATTGGGGAGACTGAGGCAGGAACATGCGGGCTTGGAGCACACTAGCTGAAGGGAGCGCACCACTGCAGAAAGGGCCGCTGCCCGACCGCCGGCCCCAGAGGACAGCCGGGTCACTCAGCATCGCCTGGACAGGAGGCCGGGCCCACACACCTGCGACAGGCGGCCCAGCAGGAAGTGGAGTCCAGGGGCCTCGCACGCAGCCCCGGGGAAGCACACCGTGGGCCCAGGGGACACGCGGGCACGAGGGTGGGTGGCGTGGGGCTGCAGGCCCCCACGGTGTGGACAAAACCTGGCCATGCCTCCCACGGTCCCAGGTGTGAACATGCCATGTGGACGCTCCTCCCCGGATAAGAGGCAAGCCGACCTGACCAGCAGACGGGCGGCTACCTGTCTCCCGGAAGGTGAGGAGGAGGACGGGGGAAGAGTCTGCAGTGGAACAGTGAGACCGAGACCCCCGGGGGTCACGGCCGGAGGGGGGACACGAGGGGCCGTGCTGGACACAGAGGAGGCCGGGGAAGGCTCAGGCCGTGCTGGACACAGGGAGGCCGGGGAAGACTCAGGCCGTGCTGGACACAGGGAGGCCGGGGAAGACTCAGGCCGTGCTGGACACAGAGGAGACTGGGGAAGGCTCAGGCCGTGCTGGACACAGAGGAGGCCGGGGAAGGGGCCACGGCCCAGGGAGACCTGCCCCCCTTGGCAGCCACGCGGTTCTCGACCCCATTACACGCGTCTGCGCGGCTGCCGACCCCCCCCCCCCCGCCCCTGCGCCGCTGCCCCCTGTAGCCCCCAGCCCAGTGGCCAGCGGCGTCCGGGTGCTGCCCTCTGCGTCCCTGCTGGGTCAGGACCACAGCACTCCGTGGGGAGGAACGCGGAGCCTGGTTCAGACGTCACGGAGGACCTCACGGCCGAGGAAGCGGGGCCTGCTGGGCTGGAGGCCAGGGACCCGCCGTGGCCGGAGTCCTCGCGTGATCTCCAGGGTGCCGGTCATCCCACGGCCTGTCCTCCTCCCCTCTTCCACCCGCAGCTCGTGGCCTCGGGGCCTCGGGCCGTCCCAGGCCCGGCAGGTGCTCCCTGCTCCCCCTGCCCACACATGGCCTCCTTCTCGTCACCTCCTGGGCCTTGTCTCTGTCGGCTCCTCTGAGGCACACCCTGTGCGGGCAGCCAGCCCCTCCCCACATTCCTCCTCACCTCACCTCCCTGCAGCTTCACCAGCTGCTGACCACCCAGTCGTTTCACTAGGTGACGGCCCGCCGCCCCCCAGAACGCGAGCCCCGGAGAGCAGTGGGGAGCGGGTGCCTCTTCCCTTGACGCTGACTCTCCAGCGCCCAGGCGTGGACCCGGCACGCCAGGGGCCCCGGGAAGCCTCCGCTGTGTGGACGCGGGCGATGTCGCTGCTCCCCCGGCCTCACCGTCTCACGCTGGCAGATGACCGCTACCTGGGCCGACGGGGCCTCTTGGGGTTGCAGCCAAAGCACCGCCCCCCACTGAGTGTCCACTCCACGCCGGGGCGGCGTCTCTTGGGGGAGGTCCCAAAGCAGAAGGGAACCGGCTCCGGGGTCCGGGGCTGTGGCTGTGCCCTCGCGTCTACGAGAGCGGCCGGGGCACAAGAGACGCTCACTGGGGGCCGCCGTGACCAACAGGGAACTGACGAGGGAGTCGTGCACCAGTGGCTCTGACCTCCCTTCCGCGGCACAGACGGCAGGCGTGGGCCGACCGTGCTGCCGTGTCCCCGTGTCCCTGCCACGCCCACGCCTCCCAGCACTGCAGGACAAGCACAGCCCACACTGCACCTCAGCTTCCCAGCCGCCAAGCAAACCCGACTGGACTCGGCAGGAGCCCCGAGGGGCAGTGCCCTGCTGAGGAATACATCTGCGCTCCTCGTGTATTTATTTATTCCTGGGGGGGGGGTGCGGGTGCACAGAGGCCCGGCCCCTGGCTTTGTCAGCAGGCTGTGACCTGGCCCGTGGCGGAGGGACTGCCAGCGGACGCCCTCGCTCCCTGGGAGCACCCTGCAGGGGACACCCTGTGTCAGGCAGCCCGGCGACACCTGTCTGACCGGAAGCTGCGGCCAGAGGGGCAGTCCAGTCCCCGCTGGGCCAGCGGTAGCTGGGCAGTGCCGGGAAGAGGGGCATTGCGCTGGGGTGTTGGACTCAGGGCCCTCCCCTGCAGAGAAAGCCGCCTGGGACCCCTGCACGTCCCCAAACCTCTGTTCACGCTGATCGCATCCTGGGGCCCGCTGCAAACCCAGCCACTCACTGTGCACAGAACATCACATGCAGCCTGGGGTTGGGGGGGGGGTGGCAGGAAGCGGCCTTCCCACGGCCCCCCCTCCCTGGGGGAGCGGGGAGGGGGTGCAAGGTTGCTGTAGTTCCCAGTGTCACCTTTTCAGATGAGAAAACGGATCAGGCCGCAGCGAATAGGAGAGGTGGGTTATACCTCTCGGCCCCCACGGCAGCCAGCAGGCCATGAGACACAAAGAACAGAGCCACCAGCTGGGGCAGAAACACTGAAATAAAATAGTTATCCAGAAATAGCTGCTCACTGGAAAGCCATTTGCCCGACAGGAACAGGGGTCCTGGGAAGAGAGCGGAGCAGCGGTCTTGACAAGGGTCCCCCCAACCCCCCACCCCAGCCCCTCAGAGGGGCAGCGTCTGCCCTCCGTGGCCCCCAGGGGATGGAGCTGTTGAGGGTGGGCTGACCCTGCCGCTGGTCAAGGTCAGCACAGGCTGGCTTGAGCGGCCACAGTCTGTGGACCTTCAGGAGCCCTTCTGCCAGCACGCTCGACTCGGGCTCCCATGGGGGGTCGGCCGTGTTTCCCATGTGCCTTCGTTGTGTGGGACCGTCATGAGCCTGGGCCGGCCCAGCTCTCTGTCCATGGACGCCCTGTCGACGACGCAGACCCCTGAGTGCGCGGCTGACCCGCCGGTGCCCACTCACCCTCTCCAGGACAAGGGCGTCTTCCCGAGCGCCGCGGGCTAGGGGACGAGGGTACCGGCTAAGAGGTGAGGAGCCGAGAGGGAGGAAGTGGAGAAGGGACTGTGGAAGGAGCTGCAGGTGTCCACGCAGAGGCAGCGAGGGGCCCGGCCAGCCCGGCGGGAGGCCCCCTGTGCCCGCTTGTCCACGGGATGTGTTGGGATAACTCCCGGAAACGAGAGGGTGTCTCCGGGGAGGGTCGCTGGCGTAATTCCCTCCGTGACACGGACCCGACAGGCAGCCCCAGAGCCGTCCCCGACGGGGAACCGTCCGCCGCACCGCGATGTTCACGGCCCGCTCGCTTGAGAGATGCCATCTTCGAGGCGACGTCACCAACACCAAAGGGGCTGTATTGATTGATGGGTCGAAAATATACGTTTTTGCCACGTTTCCTCAGCGTTTAAAAACAGAGACAATCACGTCCTGACTAGTCCCGCCCTGCCGCCCGGCCCAGCGGGGCAGGGGCGCTGAGAGCTGCTCAGGGAGCAACAAGTCCTTTGTGCTGCTGACAACAGTTATTACAATTAATTCATTTTGTGATGGGTGCTTGTGCGGCGTGACAAGGTGTTATTTTACTTCCGTGAAAGTCAAGGCGGCAACAGCCTGCACACACAGGATGGCTCAGGCTCGCCGCCACTCACGGGTGGGGGAGACGCTGCCATCGCCATCGGCGCGCCCGCCGCCCGCCGCCCCCCACAGGCTGGTTTGCACGCTGGCGAGGACGGACATGCTGGGCCCCACAGCTGGACGTGTCTGCCTCCCCACCCCCTAGCCTTCCTGCAAGGATTCTCATAAAGGTGACGTGACTTAGAGGCGGGTGGAGGGGGCGGGGTGTCCCAGGAACAACAAGACAAACGCCACAGCACGAGCCGGTGGTACGCCTTGTCACACGAGCTGTCACTCTTCATCCAGCCCGGAGTCACACTCGACAACCTGGACGCCAGGATTCCTCAGCCCGGGACTATCAACCGTTGGGCCAGACATTCTCGGTGGGCAGGCCTGTGTATTACAGGGTGTCTACAGCCCCCGCCCCAGCCTCCACCCAGATGCCGGTAGCACCCCGATGTCCGCACACACCGCCACACGTCCCCTGGACAGGAACACCAGGCAGGGTCAGAAACCACTGCTGCACCAGCGCCTCGGGCTGTTTGTTACACAGCTGGCAGAAGGGGGTCATGCAGCTGAGAGAAGGGGGTCACGCAGCTGGCAGAAGGGGTCACGCAGCTGAGAGAAGGGGGTCATGCATCTGAGAGAAGGGGGTCACGCAACTAGTAGAAGGGGTCACGCAGCTGGCAGAAGGGGGTCACGCAGCTGAGAGAAGGGGGTCACGCAGCTGAGAGAAGGGGGTCACGCAGCTGGCAGAAGGGGTCACGCAGCTGAGAGGAGGGGGTCACACAGCTGGTAGAAGGGGTCACGCAGATGGTAGAAGGGGGTCACGCAGCTGAGAGAAGGGGGTCACGCAGCTGGCAGAAGGGGGTCACGCAGCTGAGAGAAGGGGGTCACGCAGCTTGTAGAAGGGGGTCACGCAGATGACAGAAGGGGTCACGCAGCTGAGAGAAGGGGGTCACGCAGCTGAGAGGAGGGGGTCACGCAGCTGAGAGAAGGGGTCACGCAGCTGAGAGGAGGGGGTCACGCAGCTGAGAGGAGGGGGTCACGCAGCTGAGAGAAGGGGTCACACAGCTGGCAGAAGGGGTCACGCAGCTGGTAGAAGGGGGTTACGCAGCTGAGAGAAGGGGGTCACGCAGCTGAGAGAAGGGGGTCACGCAGCTGGCAGAAGGGGTCACGCAGCTGAGAGGAGGGGGTCACACAGCTGGTAGAAGGGGTCACGCAGATGGTAGAAGGGGGTCACGCAGCTGAGAGAAGGGGGTCACGCAGCTGGCAGAAGGGGGTCACGCAGCTGAGAGAAGGGGTCACGCAGCTGGTAGAAGGGGTCACGCAGCTGAGAGAAGGGGGTCACACAGCTGGTAGAAGGGGTCACGCAGCTGGTAGAAGGGGTCACGCAGCTGGCAGAAGGGGGTCACGCAGTTGAGAGGAGGGGGTCACGCAGATGGTAGAAGGGCTCACGCAGCTGAGAGAAGGGCTCACGCAGCTGAGAGAGGGGGTCACGCAGATGGTAGAAGGGGTCACGCAGCTGAGAGAAGAGGTCACGCAGCTGGCAGAAGGGTCTAGAACCCAGCTCGGCCTTCCCCTCTGAAGCTCTCTGAGCCCACCTGACCGACAGAGGAGCAAGGCAGACGGTCACCCTTTCCATCCGCACAACCTGGCGTGATGTGTCCGCCCTGGAAGGCCACAGATGGGGGTGGGGGGGCAGGAACCAACACCCCTCTTGTTTCTTTTCTTAATTTTTACTAGCCCTGTTGATCACCTTCTCAGAATCAATTGCATATTTTAAATGAAAACAAATGACCGCTCCTAAGCGAGTCGATACCGGCTTCTTTGCCTTTTTTTTAAAAAAGTAAAAAAAAAAAAGTTCAATGTAATCAAAATCCTTCTCTCTGCTCCCATCAATCCAATTTTAATATAATTCAATATCTTATAAAGAGAATCCTCTTGGCGCAGAATAACATCGTAAAAAAAAAAATGCAAGAGCTCCCATGGTTTCCAAGACCTTGGAGGAGGGGAGGCTGCCCCCCCCCCGCCCCGCGGACTCGGGCCGGCCACGCCCCATGACCCCTTCCCCTCTTAGGGGCCCTTTGTTCCTATTAAGTCTGAAGAAAGGGTTGACGCATTTAATGGTTCTAAAACCAAAATGCTACCTACTATCACACAATTGCCGTTTTATCTCTTTAAACTTCCCTGGCTTGACGTTTTTAAAAGGGCACAAGCAGAAAACCCTCTATAATACCCAATTTGTGCATCTGCGGCTTCCCTCCGACCGGCACGGGCGCCATATGTTTTTAATTATCGTAATGGCCCTAAAGAAGCCGGTCGGTGGGGAACACATGCGATCCTTCCCTTCCTGGCGTGTCATTGAAACAGTTTGGGCAGAAAAGGTCTGGTTGGAGGGGCGGGGCTGGCTCACAGGCCTCAGGTCCCGCTCACCCAGTCACTGACCTCTGGGAGCTGCGGCCCCGGGGTCCCACCCACCAGGCGGGACCTGCTCACCCTTCCCTGACGGCGGTCAGTGGTCCCACGGGACTCGGCTCGGCGGGACCTAAGAAGACGTGCGTGACCCGTGGTCTCTGGTGAGGCCAGGTGTGGCCAGAGCCCGACACGGCGAGGTGGAGGCTGGCCAATGCTATCCTGGCCGGACCCTGGCTGCCTTCTCCCCTGGGAGCCACCCACCCCCACGCTTCCCGACCTGGCCCCAGGGGACAATGGCGAGGCGAGGGGTCAGGATTCTTTGGGGTCCTCTCACTTTGGAGGGAAAAGAGGACAGTCTCCCCCACTACTCCCCGAGGTTGAGAAGTGGCTGAACACAGAGTCCTAAGCAGGACAGATGCTTGGCCTCAGGACACAGCAGGGACCTGGGGTGACCCAACAACTCTGGGTCATTCAGGGAGAGGTGAGGACACGGAGGGGCGAGGGAGAGACCTGCTCAGGCCAAAGGCCAGGCCAGGAGGGTCACCTGGAGCCCAGCCCGACCTCCGCCTGGGCTCCCGGGCGCATCTGGGCCTGGCGTCTCCGCTTGGGACAACCCCGCCGTCCCCCAGACCAAGAGGGCCAAGCTGGCGAGCACGGCCGTCCGTCTGTCTGTGTGAGGCTGGCGTGTCCTTGGTGCGTCTCACACGAGATTAAAGGCACCACAGTGGAGGCAGCAGAGGGGCCACCCACAACCCCCGAGTGACCACTGCCTGGCGTTGACCCTCAGCTCCCTCTCCGACTTGCCGGCTCACCCTGGGGACGGCAGCTGGCCTGTCCCTCCCTCCGCTGCCCCACGAGTGTTCCGGGAAAGGGAACAAGGACATCTGTGGAGGGGGTTCCTGCGGGGAGTCAGTGAGAGGACGCCAGCCACCTGCCCCGCCCTCCAGCCACCTGCCCGCCCTCCAGCCACCTGCCCCGCCCTCCAGCCACCTGCCCGCCCTCCATCCAGCCACCTGCCCCGCCCTCCAGCCACCTGCCTCGCCCTCCAGCCACCTGCCCACCCTCCGTGAGGTGTTCAGCGCGGGAGGGGCCCCTGAGCAAGGCCTGCCGGCGTTTCCTGTTTAAAAGTAACCTCGGCAGACAGAGGGGCAGCCCCGAAAACATGGTCCAGCCGCTGAAGCCAAGGGGGGCGTTCCTTGGGCGTGGGGACAACGGGGGCTAAACAGTCACTTCCTTGAACATCCGAGCCGAGATGCCGGGCTTGGTGAGGACAAAGCCTCGGTCCTAGCCGGTTTCTGGGTCACTGCCCACCGGTGTCCAGAGGGCAAGCTGCCCCCCCTGAGTTGCCGTGGAAGCTCCGTTCTCCACTCTCCTGCTGGTGGGTGTGAGCTTCCAAGTGCGACTCTGTGATATTGTGTTACTTTGTTTCGGTCACAGCTTGCTACCTATGCGAGTAGAGGGGTAACATGGCTGACGACCCATCACAACCGTCTAGCGAGCGTGTGTTCTCCGCCAGGCGCGGGCTCCGGAGGGGACAGTGCGTCTCAGGGGAGTCCTCGTCGCGAGGCTGCAGGTCGGTCACTCCCACATCCCCGTACAGCTGGGTGAGTCAAGGCGCAGAGAGGTGGGGGCGAGGGGGGGAGGGGGAACGTTTGCCAACTGAGTAGAAAAATAACCCCGGGCTTGTGTCTCCTGACATCTTTGGGCCTCACTTGCCTGATCTGTAAGACGGGTTCCGACAGCAGGTGAGTTGGGTGGGGCAGCGTGGCTGGGGCCCCACGAGGCCGGAGGCCAACGGGCATCCCATGAAGATGGCCCGTCACCGGGCGGCCCTCCTGCCCGGCTGACCAGGGACACTCCTCCCACGTCAACCCAGCTTCCCTCCCGTGGGATGAGCTCGCTTCCTGGGTCAGCAGGCATGACCGGCGTTGATGTGGCCAGCCCCGCCCCTGGAGAAGGGAGGAGTCCCAGGTCCAGACCTGGCCGTCTACGGCTCCCCAGAAGCCCGAGAGGAAGCTCTCCTGCAAGTTAGGAATAAAGTGGGGCGTTGCGAGGTCCCCAGCCCGAGGAGCTCCTCTTCCCCTTTCGGCAAGAAGATCAAACAGCCACCCTCCTCTGAGCCACCAGCGGTGACCTCTGGACTCGACAGATAGCCAGGGCGTCGTCCTCAGAGCCCGCCCTTCCTGCCTGGGGGGAACAAGGTGGTCACAGGGCCCGCCCCTCACGAAAACGGGGGGGGGGGGCGTAATTCTGTCATCTCCGCAGTGACTGTCCCCCAGCCCAGCCCCTCTGCCCAGTGAGCCCAGCCGGCCGGCCGGGCGAAGACGCTTCCTCGTTCTCAGCTCGGAGAAGAATCGCTCCCATTACTGGGCTCCCATCTGCACCCTGTGCAGGCAGAGCGGGGAGGGGCGTAAAACACGGAGTCCCCACAGACAACATCTGTCTCAGTGCAAACAATGGACCATTATCTTGTAAATAATTCTGATTAAGGGGCTGCATCTCCTCCTGAAACTGGTGGAGGGAGCTGGGGAGGAGTGGCTGGCACCCAGGCCCGCCCGGGGCTCCCCGGGACCCCTCATCCCTGTGGCCGCCCAGCCCTGGCCTCCAGCGAGCCCCAGGCCCCTCTCCGAAGCCACCTCCTGCACACAGCCTGTTGGGAACCCACTGTCAGGGCTGAGAGCCCTGAGGTCACACCCCACTCCCATCAGGGGAATCCAGGTGTTCACCCCGAGGCCCTCAAACACGTCCCCCTGTGATCTAAAACCAAGTGCCCTGCGTGCAACTTGGAGACAACAGGTGGAGTCCCAAGTTCCCACATAAAAGAAGGAACAGAAATTCTGCTGCCACCAGCTGACCGCCCGGGGTTTTCACACCTCATGGGGGACCCTCCGCCTCCTTAGAAACAGGAGCCCACGGCTGTTTTCTGCCCGTCCTGGGAACTGGCTCACTGAGGCTCCCACGGGGCCCCTGGGAGGTGTTCCCTCCAGGGACGGGAGGAACCCACGGCCCTCGCGTGATGCGTCCACACGGGCCAGGATGGCGGATGCAAACCCTGCTGGTTCTGCACTGACTCACCCCCTCGGCAAGGTCTCTGCGGGTTCCGCGTTTGCGTGGGAGCTCTGCCCAGGGCCTGCACGGCCACAGAATTCCTAAAATAACTTCAAGGTGGGCAACTCGTCCTCGTCCAACTCACTCACTCCTGTCATTCTGCTCCCTGGAGGGGGGGTGAGGGAACACAGATCCGCCAAATCAGCCAACCCCACGCGAAGCCCGGGGCGGAGGGGTGCTCGCTGGGAGGTGGCTCGTTCCGGCCCAGACGGGCGACTTCCAGCAACAGCCGTTCGGGGGCTGGCAGGTGGGAAGGTCACAGGTGAGGAAGGGGCTGGGACCCTGACGTGTCCTGTGCCCCAGGCATGCGGGGTGGGGTCTCCTTTGGGCATCACCGGGTACGGGGACACCCAGGAGGGCCTACTACCCCGGGAGAAGCTTCCAGCCCCGAGGGACACCGGACATCTCCTCGGGGTCTGGTAAGGGCTTCCGAAAACATCCCCGTGAGAAACACCACCTTCTCAAGCTCAGCTGTGAACACGGGGGGCCGAGGAAGGAGAAGGGAAAGGTGTCAAAGGTCTCCCTGCACCTCCACGGGCCCCAGAGTCGAGTTTCACTGACGCCCTCTTTAAAGTCTGTATCTGTATCTTCTATATCTATATCTATATCTATATCTATATCATCTATCTCTACTGACGCCCAGAATTAAAAGAGGAGCCAACCACTGCTCCTCTTATGACGTGACGAAAATGTCCTCCACACGAGGCGAGTGTCCACGGGCTCCCCGCCCCTAACAGGAACCGTCCTACCCAAACTGAAGTCCCATGTGTCCTCACACATCCCCTGTGGGACGGCCCACCTGGTGCCCACACCCGGGGCCCCGTGGAGTGAGTGTTCATGGGATGCCAGTGCTGACCAGGCCCTAGAGGGTCACCTGAGAAGTTTCAGGCTAGAAGAGATCATGAATCCCAGAGTGTGAGGCCCGGGCAGGGGCGGGGGGGGGATTCTTCTATGTGCCCCCCCTTTCCGTTTCCGTCACGGGGAATGGCACCCGAGAAGAGTAGGTTGTCCGAGCTCTCTGGAGCTCAGTGACTGTCTCCTGACCCTGTGTCAGCCTGTCCCTAAGCTGGGTGACCGTGCCTGTCTCAGTATTCAGTCGCTGAATGTGCCTCATTCTGGACTCTCCAGACTGGTGACCTTCGGCAGTGCACCAGGGGGGTGAAAGCTCTTCGGCTGACTCTGGCCAGTTGGCTCAATAGTAGAGTGTCGGTCTAATGTGTGGATGTCCTGGGTTCAATTCCCCATCCGGGCACATAGGAGAAGCACCCATCTGCTTCTCCACCTCTCCCCCTTCTCTCTCTCTCTCCCCCTCCCACAGCCATGGCTTGATCAGTTCAAGTGCATCAGCCTCGGGCGCTGAGGATGGCTCCATGGAGCTTCTGCCTCAGGTGCTAAAAACAGCTCAGTTGCGAGCATCGACCCCAGATGGGAGTCGCCTGCTGGGTGGACCACAGTGGAAGTGCATGTGGGAGTCTGTTTCTCTATCTCCCCCTCCTCTCACTTGGGAAAAAAAAAAAAAGAGAAAACCCTCATGGACCAAGGGGTTTTCTCCTATGTGGATTCTGCTGATGCTTCACCCGCCACTTCGACCCCTGGCCGGCCAGTGGCCTCTCATTTCTCTCTGGTCATAACAAGACGTTTGGCCACAGGGTGGCTGTGGGAACCCATGCCTAATGCGGGCGACAGAGCTGGTGGAGCAGCACCCAGCTTCACCCCGAGAGCCGAGGGGAGCTGCACACAGAAGAACCCTGGGGGGTTCCCCGAGACACTGTGCCCCATGCCTGCCGGGCGGCCCCGCCCACTAGACTCCTGTGCCAGCTCCCCGCCCCTCCCCCGGCCTCCCTTGGGCTCCCCTCCCTGAACCCCAGGCCCCGTCTCAGGGTTAGATCTGGGAGACCCGACTAGGTCGGCCACGGCGTCCCAGGAGACTGCAGACGCACGGACCCTCCTTGACCAGGAAGAGCCTGGCACTGCCCACCCCTGATCACCAGCCTGCAGCTCCGCCCGGAGCCTGCTCACCTCGGCGAGGGGCGTGGCCCGTCTGCCCTCAGCCCTACCCCCCCACACACAAACCCTCGAGTCAAACCGAGAAAACCAACTGTTCCTCCTAGAAAAAGAGCAATAATTTGTTAAATTAATTGCAAATTTTCTTTGCTCGCTTGGTCGCTTTTTCTCCTTTTATGTGGATAATTGAGAGCATACTACGTTAATTTGACAACCACAGAAGTTCAGAAAGAAAACCCTGTGAGCGTGTGTGTGTGCGCGTGTGTGCGCGTGTGTGTGCACGTGTGTGTGTGTGTGTGTGTGTGTGTGTGTGTGTGTGACTGGTCTATGGGTGGGGCTGGTCACCTCCACACACAGCGACATCAGGCTCCAAGGACCGGTGGCCATGTCTGGGAGCATGAACGGATATTTTCGTAGCGAGTAGCTGTGCTGGGACCCCGGCCTCCGCTGTGACAGTACCCACCATCTCCCCAGACGGGGCGCAGCTGCGTGGCCGGCACTGTGATTTGACCACCGTGATGTGTCTTTGAGATAAAGTGACCACACAAGCAATAAGCATCTCTCCAGCTTGAGATCTGTATTTGAGAACAGCTGAGTTTCATCATAGAAACCGCCCCTGTCCCCGGCACGTGTCATGAGGACGTGGGCATGAAGACTGTCCCTTTCCTTTCCTCGGCACAGCCACCTCCTTGAGGCTGCGCCCCCAACTACAGAGGAGCCCCCCCGTCCCCTTGGGCCAGAGGGCCACCCCCCTTGGGGAGGACAGATCTCGGCTGCACATCTGAGGGCAGATCCAATCCAACGGATGATGCTTGTGGTTACCCCAAGTCTCAACCCAAACAGGTGGGGCTTGTCATAATCGTGGGGGGGTCCCAGGAAACAGAACTGCCAGCCCCCCTCCCCAAGGAGCTGTGAAGAGAGCCAGTTCCTTGCAGAGCCCTGAGTCCACTCGGCCCCACCCAGCGGGCAGGATGCTCCCAAGACCGTGTTGGGGTGAGTGGGCATCTGAGCAGGTGGGTGAGAAGCGAGGTTGGGCCGCAGGCTGGGGCGGGGAGCAGGCTGGGGGCGGGGAGCAGGCTGGGGGGCTGCTGAAACGAAAGAGGGGCTGGGAGTCCGCTCACAGACTGAGACCAGCAGGCTCCCTCTTAGCCTGAGAGGTTTCCCCAGGGAAGCCCTCAGGGGAAACCGCGCCCTGTTTGGGAGCAGGACCACATGGAGACCGGCCAGGGGGCGGGTGGCGCGGAGAGAAGAGAGAGCCACAGAGACCTGGGTCAGGGTCTCCGCTGGAGTGGGGGGGCCGGCACCCCGCAGTGCACCCCCTCTCCCCAAGGCCCAGCCACTCACACTGCTCTGGAGCCCTGAGCCCCACCCCTACCCAGAGGGCAAGGCCAGTGCCCTGGGGTCAGCAAGGGTCCCCGGTGTGCAGAGAGCCTGTGACAGGTGACCAGCGCCCGGGACCACCTTTACAACTCCTGAGCAGAGATGCCGCCAAGAGAGCCCTCTCCTCCCGCCCACCCACGTCCCAGGATGGGGACGCTGGTCCAGAGGGGACCTGAGGGGGCCCCGGTCTACTCAGAGGGGTCGCTGGGGCCCCTCCTTGGACGTTGCAAATGGAGCTTCTTAAACCAAGAGCGCTCACAGAGGAGCCGGGCGTCTGTGGAACCCAAGGGCGGGGGCCAGCCCGGGGGAGCCACCAGGGGAAGGAGAGCGAGACGGCAGGGGAGGGCACAGGTGAATTCTGCCTGGCACAGCACCCACTCTCTGGGGCAGCCCGCACGCTCTGGGCCCCCGTGCCCCCCCACAGAGCCCAGGAGCAGTCGGGGTCTAGATGCATGAAGTCACGTAACCCAGGGAGATGCTCCTGTGCCGTCCGGCTCTCCCCACCTGCCTGAGCTGCCCCCTCCCAAGATCACGAGGTCCTTGACCCACGTGCACGCTTGTGAACTGGTACCTGGGGCATCCTGGAAAGATGGTAGAGATGCAACGAGTCCCCCCAGCAAGCAGCCCCCGGGACAGCAGCAACCCCAGGCGGGGGCAGCGAGCAGGAGGGGCACGGGGCGGGGGCGGGTGTCATCGAACGAATTAACATAACGACTCACAAACGGGACTGCTGTCTCACCGCGTTTTTATTGGCAACACCAAGGTAAGTTATGAAGCATTTTAGTAACTGTTTTACATTCCATTCGTAAGTGACCTAACTTGTAACTCAGCACACAGCACACTTAAAAGATACAGTTTGACACTTGTTCAGAAAGCGACAATTATTACAACGGACATGCCTTCGTCACCAGGAACACATTCAAGTACCTCCAATCCCCAGCACCCTCCCTCGGTGCCAAAGCCCCCACCACCCGGCTCACGCCTGCAGGTATTTGCTTCGGCCACACCCATGCATACCCGCTGCGGACGGGAAGTCAAGGTGCCGTCCCTGGAGCCCGACCGTCGACCGTTCCTGGTTCCTGTGACCACCCAACAATGTTACACTAGCAATGTTACTGCTTAAAGACTAGGGAGGAGGGGGTGACTGCACTGTTCGGAATTCTTCTAAAGTGTTACAAAGCACGGGGCACTCAGACACGGGACCACATCGGGGCCACCCAGAGAGGCTGCCAGGGGCTGGCATCGCCGGACCTCCCCACACAACTCCCTCCCCGCTCCCGGGTGGGCTTTTCACAGGCGGAGGGACCTCCGGTCACCGGCCTTGGTCCCTCGGGAGGCCCGGTTGGGCGGGAGCTCTCTCCCGTGTGCGTCACCCGCCCCGACAACCCGTGACCAACAAGGGAACAGATGGGGCAGTGTCTCTAGGGCCCCTGCTTCTTCACTGCCCACTCTGTAGGTGGTGGGCCGGTGTGTCCACATACCTATGCAACCGCAATTATCTATTCAACACGCACACGTGTACGTGTCTTCTCTTGACTTTACACCAGTATCGGGCTTGCGAGAGCCACCGACGGAGGAGCAGGGGCACACAGGGGCAAGTCCAGCTAGACCGACTAGGACGGGGTGTCACTTACCTGCAAGAAAATGCGCAGATTCATTAAACGAGCCAGAAACCGCGTGGGTGAGACTAGAGATCTGAGAGCCAGGGCAGGCCCCGCCCCCACTTGTTTAAGGGAATGAGGACAGTGACGCTATCTTGACAAAGTCGCCCCCCACCCCGTCGCTGGCGACAGCAAGAACAGGGTGTGTGATTAGAGCTGGCAATTAGGCAGAGAGGTGCTGTTGATCACTGCTTAGTAACAGGAGATAATTACTACTCATTGGAAACCTGGGCTTTGCACACAACATCTGAATATAAAGAGGAGGACAGGCCAGCTCCCTGCAGCCGCCGGCTGCCGCCTGGGTCTAGGTGGCTGTGGGTGCTCACCGGCCCTGTCGGTTCCGCCCTGACAACGGGAAGCTCAGCTCGGGACACCGGCCCCGGCTCCTGACAGTGATGCGGTCGCCCTGCTGCGGCTCGTGGAGAGGTGGCCGGGCTGCGGGCGAGGGGGTGCCTCTCCCCGGGGATGCGGCCGTCTGTTCTGACAACCCTCAGCCTTCTCTCCCTCCCTCACAGTCTGAAGTCACGACCAGGGAGAAGTGTGTGGGTGTCAGTGTGTGTGAGCACGTGTGAGCGGGAGTGTGAGTGCATGTGCATGCATGTCTGTGTGTGTGTGTGCAAGCATGAGCATGTGTGTGCACACGTGTGAGTATGTGTGTGCCCGATGCATGTGCGTGTGTACTGAATCAAAGAGCCCTGCTGCCCCCGGGCTTGGTCATCCTGTCCAAAGAGAACATGGACACCGCGGCCGAAAGGGAAGCCAGTGGCCTCCCCTCCGCGCCGGAGGCTCTGTGGGTTCAGGCAGCAGCCTCTGGAGCCAAAGCCACGCTGCCAAGCGAAGGAACACGAACGAGGCCACATGTCACCAGGGTCTGCCGACGTGCAGACACCGTCCACTTGTTTGCTCTGCAGGGAGGGGTGACCCTCTGGCAGACACAAGGGCAGTCACACCCCAGCTCTGCAGTGTGAACGACACCACGCCCTCGACACGCCCACTCAGTTAAAAGGGAGGGCCAGGGAGGAGGAGGAGAGGGGACTGGGAGAGGCCTGTCTTCAGGGGCCACCCTCCGTCCACACTCCGCATGGTGTCAGGTGTGGGCGAGCCGACCCAGGCTGCTGGCTTCTGTCGGAGACCCTGGGGACAAACCCTATGCTCTGTCCCACCGTCAGGCAGCCAGCGGGGCAGAGACCACGCTCCTGGGCCGTCTCCCACCTGGAGGACTCAGACCCTGTGTCTCTCTGCCCGCACCCCTTCCCTGAGACCATGCTCCTGGGCTGCCCCCCACCTGGAGGACTCAGAGGCTGTCTCTCTGCCTGCACCCCTTCCCTGAGGCCACCTCCCTTCCTCAGGGCCACACCCTGGAACCGAGGCTTGGCCACAAGACCACAGACGTGCCAGCTGCCCCAAGTAGCATGCTCCCCACCGCGGGAGCTCCACAGATACAAGCTGTGCTCATGGCCTTCACGCGCCCTGGCCACTGTGCCCCTGGGAATCACTAAGGGACCACAGACCTCAGCCATCGCTGGTCAGGCACAGAGGAGGGGACTCACCCCCTGCCCTGGAGAGCGCGCCTTTTGCCCAGGGCAGAAACGGGTGGAAGCTAAATGGGGCGGCCCCTCGATGGGCTCTCATCACAGAGTCACCAGAGCTAACTGCCGCAGTTCAAGGAGTAGCTGTCACTGTGCTGGCGCGGCCGGGCCGCCAACGGACAGTAAGGTTTGTGCTTCTCAGCACTGAGGGGACGACCGCTACCGGTGGACATCTGGACACGGCGTCCTCGCGTACGTGGTCCCCGCCACTCTCAGGATCAAGCCCACAGGGAGGCAGCCGACACTCACTGTCTGTCCCCCTCCCAGTCTGCCCACCAGTGAGGAACCCGAGCTCTCACTGGGCAGGTGTGACCCAGAACCAAGGCAGACCCCCTCCTTTCCGTCTGCTGCCCGGATGGGGCGGCTCTAGAACCGGTGGTGGGACTCGGCCAGTTCGCACGGGGTCAGCAGAACCGACACCTAATGATTTGTTGAGCTCGGTGAGCCGGTGGTTAAAATGGCACCTGTCACCAGGGTCCTCTCTAAGCTGGGCGCCTGGGCAGCCGCCCCGTGTGGCAATCACACACTGACCTTCCTCACTCTTTTGTAACGTCCATCTGCGCAACAGTGGGTCCTGAGCACCCGCAGTCATGGTCATTCCGCCCAGAGGGGAAAAAAATTGCAAGCGAGAAAGCCATTTCAAGAAGCAACGTGGAAATATCTTAAATGAGTTTTGTTGTTTTTTTGTCAGGTATTATTTAATATTTTTTCATGAATATTTTAAAACTCTTATAACAATCTAGCTTTGTGTACCTCTTTTATTGTTCTTATTTAAGCATTAAATGCTTGAAATAATAAAGTACCTTTTGGTATGTCGTTCTTTTATACTTAAAATGGTCGTGAGGGCAGAGAGCCGGGTGTTAGATTATCTGACTCCCTCCACAGCCGGGAGTCACTCCATGTCAGGGTGGGCGCCGCCCTGGGGTCTCGCTGCTCAGGCGGAGACAGGGCCCCGTGGGGTCGGGCACTCAGCATCTTGTCCTCTAAGCACCTGTCGCACCTCTGGCCTTGCCACTCAACAGCCCGGGAGGGGCCCCTGCGGCTGCCCGGGGGAGGGGGGGGCCCAGTGTTGGCGTTCACTGCGACACACACTCTTGACACCAGAGCAGGGGTCGCGACCCAGCAGCCCATTCCGGAAGCTCTGGGCAAATCGGAACCCAGCCCGCTGGCTCGCTCGTGTCCGATGGCCACCTTGGCGCGGCCGGGCTCCCGGGGACCGCAGGGGGCGGCTCTCTGGCCTCTGAAGAAAAGAGGAGCCAGCTCCGCGCTGGGCCGGAGGCGGGTCAGACGGTGGGCGTTTTCAGACTGCCTGTGCTGAGAGCGCACGGGGGCGGGAGCGTGGAGGACGGAGGTCACACGTCAGGGGAGCTGAGCATGGCTGTCCGGGCTCACGTCATCACGGGTTTTAGAACACGTGAGGCAGGAGTGTCGACGGACCCGACCTCATTTACTCATTTATCTCTTTGGCAAGGGGATCCCGGCTGTCCCCTCACTGTGACGGAACCCTCTGTCTCTGTCTCAGCCCCACTGTGGGTCGGACAAGTCAGTCTCCCGTGACCTGAGAGAAGGCTGTGGATGTGGGGCTGCTGCTGTGAGGGACCCTGACTCTCTCTTGCTTCTTCCCACGCCTGGGGCAGGGCAGGGCAGGGCAGGGCAGGGCAGGGGTCTGGGAGCACAAGGGCCCGTGCCCGTGACAGGCATGTTGACGGGCTCTCGGGGCGTGGCCTGGCTGCCCTGCCTGCTGGAGGCTGCAGACAGCAAGGGGCCTGCCCTCCACACGACCTGAACCTCCACTGCCCTGCCCTCCACACGACCTGAACTCCTGCCCATCAGCTCGACCCCTGGGCTCCACAGAGCCCAACTCTGCTCACCAGACTCAGCTCATGTCGGCCCAGCCACCGGCCTCGGGCTCACAGGGCATGCAGGAAGGGCGGTCTGCATGCTCTCCAAGTCCACAGCGCTGTGAGCCTGCACGCGGCCAGCCCCCAGAGCCATGCGGACCGGCTGTGCCCTCAGCACGCTCGGGTCTCCAGGCCACTGGCTGGCCCAACCATTCATCAGATTTCTCCGACTGTACAAGGGGCGTATCTGGTCACACTGCTGACCGTTCTGTCCCCTGGGGGAAGAGCTTGTAAAAACCCACGCCCCAGCTCTCCACATGCTAGCAGGCCGATCGGCCTCTCTCCTCCGCGAGCCCTGCACCGCAGTGAGCCACGCGCCATCTAGGAACGGGCAGAGCACGCTGGCCAGGGCCCAGGCCCCTGACCCTGAGGAAGGTGGGACCTGAGATGTGAAAGTCGGGAAGCAGGCGTGCAGGCCGAGGGAAGCCCTGGGAGCGGCTGACGGCACGAGTGTCAGCCTCAGGCTCGGGGTCGGAAGCCCCCACCCCCAGCTCTGTGGGGCGTCCGTGTGTTCTGAGCGAGGTGCGTAGCTGGGCTGCGTCCACGAGGACGGAGACAGACAGACCCGTGTCTCTCCTGCAAGCCTGTCTCTCGGGCGTCGGAGCGGACACCTGGGTTTACCACCCAGACAGAACCAGAGCCCAGACTCTCTGAGATGGGAAGGAGCTGGCGGCATCCTTGGGTTCGGCACAGACCAGGCCTTGAGCTGGCCGGCCGTTTGGAGCCTGTGCGTGCTCCGAGTGGGGTGAGGGGAGGGACCCCCCGTCGGGGATGTTTGATTTCTGTGCCAACATCACGCCTCCTCTTGCAAAGTCAAGCCGACGGGGGCGGGGGTGGGGGTGGGGTCCAAGTCTTCAACTATGGCATGTGCTGCTCAGGATGTCAGGCACAGAAGGGATGAGAGGGGACACGCCCCCAGGGCCCATGCAGCAGCCCTGGGGTCTAAGCTCTCCAGACGTCAGGGGTTCACATGCAGGGCCCCCCCGGCCCCAGGCACCACGGCAGCCAGGAAGGACGCAGGGCCAGCTGGGGGGGGGCGAGAATGAGAACAGGGTCAGGCCTGGGACAGGAGGGGCGTCCCCATCCCGCCCCGGGAGACATGAGGGGCAACGAGGGGGCGCGCGGGAGGTGACGAACCACAGAACCTGCTCCCTGAGAGCAGGCGGCTGAGGGCGGGTGGGAGCTGGCATCTCCCCCTGGAGGCCCGGACCCTCGCCTGGGGGGGCCACCGGGATGCCCTGAGCCTGGCGAGCCGGAGGTCTTGTTCCCCTTCTGGAGAGAGGACACAGCTTCCGCCCAGCTCGGCCGCCCAGGGCCCTAAGGGCTGACAGAGCAAAGGTCCTGCACACTCCTGGGAACGGAGAGGGGGAGTTGTGAGCCGTGGTCTGGGCAGTGCCCAGGGCACCAGCTCAGAGACAGCCCGGGCTCCCCACATGCCCCCACCCTCGCCTGGTGCCAAAGGACACCATTGGGCAGCCCCCTCCCAGGCAGGCGGCTTCCCCGGGCCCCGACTGGACGGTGGGAAAACTCATGGGGTAATGTGAGCTCATTTCAAAAATAATGAACGGCTAATGTGCCAGGACTTGATCTCTGAAGAACCCCTTCCTAGCAGGGACTAGGGTCCTACTCAGGTAATTTGAAAGGACTGAAAATAGACTTTTAGACAAAATCTCCAAACAACAACCATGAAAAATGAAGACACCCCAATCACAAACTGAAAACAGCAACGAAAAAAAAAATCAAAACGTTCCTCCCCCAGAAGAAAAGGGGGAAAAAAATTGGACGGACATAAAACCCTTTTCTTGCTTCTTTTAAATATTGTTTTTCCCAGCTTCAAAAGTAACGAATTGAGTGGCTAAAAATAGAGCTGGGGTGCGGGTAATGGGGCCAGCGAACCGCACGGCGATAGGAGCTGTCAATATTTTTTGCAGCTGTCAGAAATCCATTTAGTAATTTCTGACAATTCAAAAAATATTTCTAACTGCTTGATCCAGTTCCTGGGGAATTAGGGAGGGGGGGGGGGGAAATATATCAGTTTAAATCATGAGCTGAGTCCAGCTCCCGAATCCCACAGCGCATGTAAGGAATGTCAGGGTTCAGAGGTTAAAAAATACTCCTCCCTCCCTCCCTCCCTCCCTCCTTTCCTTCCTCCTTCCCTTCCTCCCTCCCTCCCTCCCTCCCTCCCTCCCCTCTCTCCCCCTTTCTCAACACAGGAAGTCAGTCACAGAAGCCCATTCGCAGACAGCCGGCCGAGGACCCCACTGTCCCTGGTCCCTGGCGAGGCTCCTTGGGGCTGAGCCTCTGTCGGGAGAGAGCCTTCCCAGGGGGACCGCTGAGAGGCAAGAGAAGAACTCCGACCCGCGTGCCCACCTCCTGTTCCTCTGACCCCATCCTAGGCCTCACGTGTACTGTTCCTCTCTTAAGATCTGGAATTATGTGGGGCGGGCGGGGCAACTGTATTCTCCAAGGAGGTCAAGAAGGACTGGCCAAGCAGGTGCGCAGGGCTCCGACACACACACACACACACACACACACACACACACACACACACACACACACACGGGCTCACGGCACTGGCAACCAGGGATGGCAGAGTGCACGCCTCTCGGCAGAGCAGCAGACGGGGGGTGGGGGGTGGGGGGGTGGAGATATGCACAGGAAGCAGCAACAGGACAGAGGGCCAGAGTCACAGTCACCGCCGTTGCTATGTCTCAAGGATGAGTCGCCCACAGCCCACAGCCGCCTCCCTGATTGGGGTAGGGGCCCCCGGACTCCCAGCTTGTGGTTAGTGTGACAGGCGCCTGGTACCCTCTCAGCTGCCTCAGGAAAGTTCCAGAAAGCAGATTTGCTTAGCAGAGCAGCAAGCAAAGTCTTTAGGCAGCATCTTAGGCGTATGTTAAAAATACTGAAAAGTTTGCAAGTTACCCTGTCTCTTTTCCCTGTGTGTGTGTGCGTGTGCATGTGTGTGTGTGCGTGTGTAAGCGTGTTTTCCCCCTCCCTGCGAGGTCAGAATGAAAACAGAGGGGCCGTTCTCCCTGTGAGACACGCCCCACGTCCCAGGCTGGGGGTCCCGACCCCCTGGTCCCTGCAGGGCAGCCCAGAGCGGAGCCCGGCAGGGTGAGGCTCCAGCTCCCGCACGAGGCCGACTGCCAGGACGGTCTGTGTTGTGTCGGTCGCTCTGCTGGGGCCTCTTTTACGTTCAGGTCGAAATCTGCTAACGAGCAGGTCTATCCCGTTTTGTTTTGTTGGGGTTTTTTTTTCTCTTAAAGAAAAATGCACGAGTCGGCATGGATGTTTTGGGAAATGAACTCAAGGAAGAGGACGCTAGAACTTACCACACAAGTCTGGCCTCTTCACACACCCTGGACTGGCTGTGCCACCGGCAAGTCCGTTGAAGGCCGCTGAGCCGTCGGCGCTGTAGGCCCTGAGGACCGACAGCACGTTCACCGACTTCTCCAGGCCCGGGGGCCCCCGCTCCGGCCTGGGGGGCAGGCCCGTCGCAGGGTCCTGGGCGGGAAGAAGGCCCGGGCTGTGCCAGGGCTTCTCGGGGGCCTGGGGCAGAGGCGACACGAGTCCCGGGACGGGCTGGGGCGGGGGCCCCGCGGGCAGCAGGCTGTCCCCACCCTCGCTGCTGCTGTCCTTGCTGGGGGCGGGCGGCCTCCGCGTCCCCTCGGGCTCGGTCTCGATGTCCTCCTCCTCGTCGTCCCCCTTGGTGGAGTCCATGTCCTCCGAGGAGGCGGCGTCTGAGAGGTCGTCAGGCGCGTTCTTGTCTGTGGTGTCGGGGATCAGGATGGGGGCGTTGTCTTCCGGGTGGGCCTTCCCATCAGGCCCCTTGGGGCCGGAACTGGGGGCTGCCCCCGAGCCCACTGCGCCCGGGTAGACACCAAACTGCTTGTAGAAGCCTGACGGGAAGTTACAGAAGGCGGGGTCCACGTGGCCAGGCCACGGGCCGCTCTTCTGTTCCCCCAGAGCCTCTGTGGCCGGTCCCTGGGCTGTCTTCTCTGGGGCGGAGTCCAGCGGCCCCATCAAGCCGGCTAGGGTCATCTCCTTGCTCGACTGCACCGAGGGCAACAGGGCCACCTTGCTGGCCTCCCGGACGTGCTCCTTGCAGTGGGCGGTCATCCCCGCGGCATGGTCTGTGCGTTTCGCTTTGCCCAAGTGGCTGGCCTGCAGGTGCAAGGCCATGAGCTCCATGGACGAGGTCGTGAAGGCGCAGAAGAGGCAGCCGTGCCACGCCACGCTGTCCTGCACCGTCACCTGGGAGCCCGGCAGGGGGGCGGCCTCCGGCCGCACGGACAGGTCCAGAGGCTCGTACTGGGACTTCTCCGACCTCCTCAGGGCCACCCTGCCCCCGCCCTTGTCCTCGCCACCCTCGGCCCCGTGGGCTCTGGCGGAGGGGGGGTCCTTCACATCCTTCTCTTTCTTCAGGGAGGTGAGCACGAAGCTGTCCATGAACGCTTGCAGAGACCCTTGGAAACTCACACCATTGCTCACAATGCTCTGGTAGGCTCTTCCGACTTCGGAGAAGTGGGCACTCTTGGAAGGCAGGTCGGCGCCCTTCAGAGCGTCCGAAGGGGCCTCGGAAGAGAGGCCGGCGGCGGCCTGGCTGGGGTGGTCCCCGGATGAGAGCGCTGCCAACGTCCACGGCTGCGAGGCAGACCCACCTCGGAAGTCCACCCCGGGGAGGCCCTTGAAGGCGCCCCTCAGGACGTCCGGCCTGATGAACAGGGCCGCCTTGCTGGACAGCTCGTCCCGGTGATCCTGGCTGGGCGGCTGGCCGGACAGGGGCCCGGCCCCGTTCTGCCGCTCCCGGTGGTGACGTTCTAAGTGGTACTTCAGGGACGCAGACTGGGTGCCAGCGTAGTCACAGTGGGGACACTTGTAGGGCTTCTCACCTGCAAGGTTTTGGGTACAGGAGAGAGAGAGAGAAAATAAAGCGTTTATCTCACTTTGTGTGGCAAACGAGGCTAGAAGGATCGACACTTGTTCTTGGAGACAAAGCAGCCCCCACTTAGTAAACGGCCAGAGAACAACTGCTCTTCGAACAGAAGAAGGATTCGTGCTCTTGCGCCTTCCTAACGATTCCACGCCGGGTGGGGCTGTTCAGGAATGACATACTATCTGCACGCAATTAGCTATCTTTTTCTTTATCTCACATGCAAAAACGGCTGTAAGATTTAAAAGCTATGATTATGAAAATTAAGCATCATAATAATTTCAACCGCGGCAATCATTAAAAGTAGAAGTTTAAAAAAAAAAAAGGCCAAGTAACGTAACAAATGGCTGGTTGCAATACTTTGTGTACACAATGGCTCTAAAATTTGTTTAAATTATACACGTGGAAACCATTTTTAAACCTAAAAATTTTATGGCCCTGTTACGCAAGACTGAAATGAATGATTTAAGCCTCGCTCTGCAGTAAATCATGGATATAATTAGCAAATGGCATGTAGCACGAGTAATTTATCATTATTTGGAGGGCACCACTCCAGACGGGCTCGGATAGCTGCAGACCCACTGCATTGTTTCCAAATAAAGAACTATAAATACCGAGTCTATAAAATATTAATACCATTACAGCACGTTGTGGATTGCGGCACGTAAGAAGACAGAGCGTGGAGATTAAAAAAAAAAAAAAGCGGTCAATAAAACTTAAAAAAAGAAAATGAGTAATAAAAGGGTGCAAAAGATATTTAGTTTCTGTGTTTGAAATTAACATTATCTACTGGTCTTTGTAGCGCCTTAAATTTGTACTAATGGCCAACCTAATGCTCCAGTAGTAAAATGTGTAATTTACCTGTAATAAGCACTTCCCAGAGAATAAAAATAGCTTTAAGGGCAGTGTTTTAAAACAGAGAAGATTGTTTTGGTGAGTTAAGTATTTACTTAAATTCACCACCTAACTGTCTACTGTTCTTTCCTCCCCGGAAGAGACGTCAGCCCGGGTGACGTGACTCAGGCCGCACCGGGGGACAGAGAGGACAACAAGGCTACACACGTGTGGACTTTAACGACCTCGCAGGAATCTGTCAGCCACTCGGGGACCTGGGAGTGGAAACGCTCTCCAGAGCGGAAGATGACCTGTGAGCTGGTCACCGTGGCGCCCGTCCACTCCCACAGTGATGTCTCTGAGCAAACCCAGTGTCCCCACCCTGCTCTCATCCCCTGTAAAGCTGACAACGAGGTCACCAGTGAATATCGTCCTGAGCCTGGGCTCGGCCGACGCCAGGAGCCCCATCCTGTGAGTGTGAGCATTTGGGGGTGATGCTGCCGATGGGCGGAGGACTTGGTGACCAGGAGTCCTGTTCTGAGCAGGGAGGCCCAGACTCACTTCAACCACTGCTTTCTGGACATCTCACCAGACGGAGACCAGGACACCGGTGTGGACAGTGCTCTGGGCGGGGCCGGCCTGGGAGCTGGTGGCCTGTCGGAGCAGGGCAGCCCCTGAGGCAGCGGGGGAGCCTGGTGAGGAGCTTGGGGTCCGGCTGCTGGGTCAGCGGGCACCTGGGGCCTGGGGTGCGGGGGACAGGCTGCACTGCAGAGACGCACCTGGGGAGGATCCAGTGCATCTCAATCATGAATCAAATCGGGTTTGCAGACCACATCCCAGCCTCCACCGTGGCAGCTGCGGGGCGACCATGTGCGCTGTGCCTGCAGGCACGAGTGGAGAGAGCGGGCCGCGAGGGCGCATTTCCAAAGGACGTGGTTCTCAGCCCGGGCTGAGCGTTTCAACCTCCAAGGCACAGTGAGCTCCAGCCCTGGTGCCCGAGGTCGGGGCGGGGGCCAGAGCGGGCGTGTCCCCAGCGTCCCTGCAGTCCTGACGCAGACAGCACAAAGAGCACACTTCAGAAAACCAAGATGGAATTCTCTGAAGCGTCTTAGAAACCGCCGACTCCTAGGCCCACCCCCACCTGCAGAAATTCTGCCCACTGGCCCAGCGTGCAGCCTGGGCACCAGGGTCTCTTCCCAGAGGGCGCGTGGCAGCTCTGAAGACCAGGGACGCCTGGGCACACACATGTACAAACCCGTACACCAGCAAAGTGCAGAGTCATCGACTCCCGTGGACTGATGGATGAAGGAGAACCTCCAGTCTCCCGCGTCAGGGTGGGAGTGATGACTAAGCAGAGGGAGGCCCCACCCTCATGGGCCTCAGAGGAGGCGTGTCATGTGGTTATAAATGCAAGTGGTGTTCACACACCACACCTCACACACACACACACACACACACACACTATACATCACACATGCACATGCACACGTCACACCATACAACACACAGCCACACACACACCATACATCACATACACAGACACATCATACATCACACATGCACACACATGCACACACATCACACCATATATCACCTGCTCACACACACATGCACACATGCACACACGCACACACGCACAGAGACAATGCGTCTCCTCGCTGAACACCCCGCCCTTGGAAAGCGCCGACAGGTCTTGGCCTCCCTGCTCGGGGACACTGTGTCGCTGGGAGGAGCACATCCGCCCTCACGGCCTGAGTCCCTGGGGTCCGGCCCCGGTGAGACGTGAAGGTTTATGTGGCCACACAGCACACGCAGGTCCCGGAGGGCCGTCACCACCCACCTCTGCCGTCCACAGGCCCGGGGCCGAGCTCTCCGCTGTCCACTCCCCAGGTCCCACCCCTGCTCGGACCCAAAGGCCAGGAAGTAGGGTGACCGCCCCCACTGCCCCCGCGCCCCAGGCCAGTGCTCCACATGTGAAGCCACCTGTCAGATTCGTGTTTGAAAAAACTAACAAAGCCCTGACGCTGTTTTTTTTAGGGTCCTTCATGATTTGAACCACCATCCTGACCCCCGGCCTGGAAGCCCCCCTCACCCTTCCCGGCTTCAGGAGGCCTCTGGGCAGGCAGCTTCCCTGCTGTCTGGGGTGGGCACGCCCCCTGCAGAATCCCTAGGGAGGCCCGAGGGTCTCCTCTGCCTCTGGCCACGTCCAAACTCTCTCCCCGAAGGGCTCATTTCAGGGGGCTCAGGATGCCCCTGCTCACACCCAGGCCCACGGAGGGTGGGAGGCGTCTGCGGGCACACTCAGTCACCCCGACGTGTGGTCAAAGGCTGCTCCTGCGTCTGGTCAGCAAACACGTGACCACCTGTGCTGAGGGCTGCTTCTCCATTGGTGTCACCCGTCCATCCGGCCAGCGCTTCAGCCCGACACAGCCTGGCTCTCACGCCCGGGGCTCCCGCTCAGGAACACGTCCGTGGGCTGCCAGCCCGCCCCACCCTGGCGGACTCTGCCCGAGATGTGGAAGGGCGTTCCCCGTGCAGCCCTGTGGCAGCGGCCACCCCAGCTCTGTCCAGGTAAGTGATTGTCTATTTGGGTCATAAATGAGTCCAGACTTACGGGGGGGATCACACAGGCTTCCCCAAGCCCCCAGCGGTCACCCCGCGACATCTGGGGTTGCCATCTCTGCATCCGCCTGCTGCAGGCTCCTCATTCGCAGAGGCCTTCAGCGCCAGGCTGGTCCTGGGCTGCGGGCAGCAGCGGGCTGGCACCCCACAACACCTGTCCCACAAGGCGGCCACCACTCACGTCCAACCATCAGTGGACACAGGGAAGGCTGACTTTCTAGGAAAAGCCACACTTCTAGATCTCGACGGGCAACACCCTGGTTGTTAAATGCTGGCACCTACTTAAATGCTTTCTCAAACACGAGGGGGGCACAGGCCCTACCTGCCGACGGGGTCTGGAACAGGTGGCCCTTCCGGACCCTGCGTCTGGGAGGAAGGAGGGCCAGAGCCACGCCATCCCCCCACCGGAGGACCTGCAGGACACTGATGACCACGGGGAACCTCCCACAGCCTGTTCAGGTTATAAGATGTGGCCCACACAATGCCTTTCTAGAAAAAAAAAGAGTCTCGCCAGAACGGGTGTCACCAACAGCGACCAGCCTCAGCGCGGCGGACCCAACACGTCTTCGGAACCATCTCATCAGTCAAACCAGCTTCCGCGGACGTGGGGGTAAGAGGTCCCGCCAGCCGCGGGGAAGCACTGGCCGCCATCTAAGACGCTGTAGGACGCCGCGGACCCCGCCCGTGTGCACGCGGCCGCCGCACCCCTCGCCCCGCCCCTCGCCCCGCCCCGCCCTCCCCTCGCCCCGCCCCTCCCCCTCGCCCCGCCCTCGCCCCCTCGCCCCGCCCCGCCCCCTCGCGCTGGAGAAGCCGAAGGAACCGGCCGGCCGTCCTGCGCAGGCGTCGTGCACAGCCGTTCAGAGCCACGTTCCCAACACAACAGGCGTGTCCGTGTAGACCCAGCTCCTTCGGAAGCCCCCGTCTATGGAGCTGCCGAGAAGGGCTTCCTGCCTCCGGAGTTCTGTCCTCGTCTCTGTTTGTTTTGCTAACTCTCCGGAAGTGTTTCCGGTTTCACACACACGGAGCCACCGGGATGTGTTTGATTTTTTTTATCGCCCACCCCTCGGGTTCACAGTGTCCGCGCAATATTTATTTAGTCCTCCTCCACCTCCTCACTTAGTTAATACCGGGAGAGATAAATACGGCGGGGCCTTTGTGGCGGAGCTCCGGGACATATATATAAACTGTGTGCTAATTCCCCCCAAAGCATACACACACACACACACACACAAACACACACACACATCTATGTGTTGTAGACCTGGAGACTTCTCACACAGCTGCTTATTGCTAAACAGTGCCTTGTCCAGAAGGGGACAATCTGTGTCTCTAATTGCTGTCACGGAAGCCGAGATTCATTATGTGACTTTCCCATTAAAATGTGAGCATTAATTTGTATAATGAAATATCGCCCCACTGCAGTGTTCATTAGCCGTGCCCTACTGTATACGGCACATTGTTAGCTACCTAGAAACTGTGGTTAATTTCGCTAATGGATATTTCCCTACTTACTGTTTGGTGGGAAATTTATACCGTAACATTACCTCTTCAACTTTTAAGGAAATTTAAATCCGATCAATTATTCCCCACAAAAGTTTGGGATGTCACGAGGGCGGGAGGGGCACGGCGGGGGGCCCTGGACAGGGACGAGGGGCCTTTTCGTTCGTCTCAGGGATGTGGGAAGGGTGACATTTTTCGTTCAAAACAGGAAGAAAGGAAAAAGAAGAGTCCTCTCCCTTTGGGCGAGTGGGTATATGTATAGTGTTTTCCTTCCTCTGTCATCACTCGGGGTCGCCCCCCCGCCCCCCGAGAGCGGCACACGCTTGTTCGTTTAGGAGTGGAAATGGCCAGGGCTCCCGTGGGAACCGCCCCCGTGTTGCAGGTTTACGCAGTGTGCCCTCACGGGGCGGGAGGGGCGCAGCCTGGTCACCTCGTCTGGAAGAGGAAGGAGACACAGCAGGGGTGAGGCCCGTGTGGTCGGGCGCCAGGCCCCTGGGGGGGTCACTGCACCAGCACGCGCCACGTCCCAGTGTCCCCGCCCTGCCCCCACCCCGCCCTCCCGGTGCTGGAGGGGACACCGGGGCCCGGGGGCGGCCTGTCTGCGTTGGGCTGAGGAGGAGGCCGGTGCACTGAGTCCACACACCTGCTAGGCACCCGTCACCTCCTCCCCTCCGTGGCGCACGTGTGAGCATGCGCTGTTCTAGACGTGTCACCGCGTGGCCCTAATGCAAGCCAGAGCTGCACTGGGGAAAGAAAAACTCACTCCGGTGCAGCAGGGACAGGGACGGGACTCCGGATTTGGCCGACCGGCACGGGGGTCTGTTGCTGATGCTGGGACAGGCCGGGAGACTTCCTGTGTCAGCACCGAGGTGCCACGAGGACAAGGAGTGAATTCACCCCACGTGCGCGCTCAGTGCGGCCGCACAGCTGAGGGTCGGTTGTCAGCACTGTCATCGTTAACTGTCACCGTTCCCCAGGGCTGAACTGCTCGGAGATCAGCCGGCTGCCATCAGACCGTGTAGACACACAGCCTCAGCCGTGAGGGAAGGGGACTCCCAGGACCCCTCGGCCCCCGCTGGGCACACAGCCCTCTGCGGTTTAGGACAGAAGTCCTGTCACGTCCAGTCTCCGTGGTCCTATCGGGGCAGAGGAGCCAGGTGACCAGCACACAGGCGAGAACTGGGAGGGCACCGTCCTGTCCCACTCTGCCACCACGCAGACGCGCCAGGCCCACCCGCAGATGAAGGCACCGCCGGCAGCTCTGTGCAGACCCCTTGCCGTCAAAGCTTCTGAAGTCCAGGCCGGGCCAGTGCGGGCAGCGCGGCTAAAGCAGATTCATAACCCCGCTTGCAATGTGAAAGCGGAAATCTAACGGGATTTATTTTTAATGAGTCCCTGAACTTTCCGCCTCTGCGTTCTCACAAGTGAGGTCGCTTATTACATGTCTCCACCGTGGTCATTCCGAGACAGCAGCCTTCTCCTAGGAAGCTGGACGCGTGGGTGAGCCACAAAACACCCCCAGCCTGGGGCCCCCGCAGACTCAGGGGCTGAGGGGAGCGACGTGCACCCCGAGACGTCCAGGGACACATCAGCACCTCCCCGTCTGCCTCTCAGCCGACACCTGGACCCCTGGACCCCGGGGAGAGAAACCTGGAGCAGTGACAGTGAGTGAGCACAGCGCCCGCCCACCACGGAGTAACAGGCCAGCCCTCAGGGCGCCCCGGGGACAGCTCCGCCCACGACGGGGTGACAGGCCAGCCCTCAGGGCGGCCCCTGGGACAGCTCCGCCCACCACGGAGTGACAAGCCAGCCCTCAGGGCGCCCTGGGGACGGCTCCGCCCACCACGGAGTGACAGGCCAGCCCTCAGGGCGGCCCCGGGGACGGCTCCGCCCACCACGGAGTGACAGGCCAGCCCTCAGGGCGCCCCGGGGACAGCTCCGCCCACGACGGGGTGACAGGCCAGCCCTCAGGGCGGCCCCGGGGACAGCTCCGCCCACCACGGAGTGACAGGCCAGCCCTCAGGGCGGCCCCGGGGACAGCTCCGCCCACCACGGAGTGACAGGCCAGCCCTCAGGGCGGCCCCGGGGACAGCTCCGCCCACCACGGAGTGACGGGCCAGCCCTCAGGGCGGCCCCGGGGACAGCTCCGCCCACCACGGAGTGACAGGCCAGCCCTCAGGGCGCCCCGGGGACGGCTCCGCCCACCACAGAGTGACGGGCCAGCCCTCAGGGCGGCCCCAGGGACAGCTCCGCCCACGAGGGAGTGACAGGCCAGCCCTCAGGGCGGCCCCGGGGACAGCTCCGCCCATGAGGGAGTGACAGGCCAGCCCTCAGGGCGCCCCGGGGACGGCTCCGCCCACCAGAGTGACAGGCCAGCCCTCAGGGCGGCCCCAGGGACAGCTCCGCCCACAAGGGAGTGACAGGCCAGCCCTCAGGGCGGCCCCAGGGACAGCTCCGCCCACAAGGGAGTGACAGGCCAGCCCTCAGGGCGGCCCCGGGGATGGCTCCGCCCACCACAGAGTGACGGGCCAGCCCTCAGGGCGGCCCCAGGGACAGCTCCGCCCACAAGGGAGTGACAGGCCAGCCCTCAGGGCGGCCCGGGGATGGCTCCGCCCACCACGGAGTGACAGGCCAGCCCTCAGGGCGGCCCCGGGGACGGCTCCGCCCACCACAGAGTGACAGGCCAGCCCTCAGGGCGTCCCCGGGGACGGCTCCGCCCACCACGGAGTGACAGGCCAGCCCTCAGGGTGGCCCCGGGGACGGCTCCGCCTGCTGCCTCCGGGGAGGGCAGAGTGTCTGCGAAGCTCTTCTGTGACGCTTCATCGCACGAGTCTGCTTAGCTGGGCCCCGCGGTGCCCGGACACCTGGGTAAAGAGGCCGTTTCCGGAATTAACGTTTCAGAGGTAGACCCGGCAAAACCACGGCCGTCCGGGATGTGGGCGGGCTCGTCCAGCCCATGGGAGGCCTGCCCCAAGCAGGACACTGGGCAAGGGGCCTCGCTGTCCCTGTCTTAGAAAGGGGACGTTGTTCTTCTCCTGCCTCTGGACTCAGGCTGAGTCCGTGCAGTCCACTCTCCTATCTCCAGCGGGCTGATCTCAGGACGTCTCAGCCCCACGACCAGGCGGGCGATTCCGTGTGATACACTGACACGGACCGTGTCTCTCCGGACACCCCACTCCCGCCCCCCACGTCTCCTCACTGAGCCGCACTGACCAACCAGCTCTCGAGTCACAGCCCTTCCTCTGGAAGGCAGGTGGCACATGTCCAGCGGTCGGGTCCTGATCACCCCAAGATAATGTTTCACACTGGACAAAACAGCAGGCTTCCCAGGTGAGCAGCAGGGGCCAGCTTGGGACAGCCTCCAGAACCAGAGGGTCCCCAGGGCCTCCCCTCAGCACCGCACGGGGCCGGCCAGGGCACAGGGGACTCAGAACCACCTGAGGGACAGCTCCTCACACCTGCCTAATACACAGGTGTGGGCGGAGAGCAGGAACTGAGTCGGGGAGGGAGGAAAACGGAGCGTGTCCCCATCTGTCCGCCAATGTCACACAGTCAGGACCTCTCCCGAGGACAGTGTGTCCGAGACAGGCCACGGCCGGCTCCCGCTCATCCCGACTGGTCAACACGTGTTGGTTACATAACAAAGTGTGACGTGCTCCTCCGGGTCCGATCTAGGAGAACTTCAGAAGATGGCACTTTGGAAACATGTATTCTATGTCAGACCGCTGTCCCCGGCCAGGTCACCTCAAGATGCAGACACTAGACAGGGAAGGGGACCCCCCCATGGGGGCCCGTGTGAACGGGCTGCAGACAGGGTTCTGATTGCTCGTGTCACCCCGGCTCTGACCCCGCCGTCCTGGCTGTTTGCTGTGCAGACTTTCGGGCACAGAGCACAGTCTGCTGGGTCCACTCACACGTGGAATCACTTTCCACCGTCTTTGTTCTCTGATGGAAAGGAAATTGATCTCTATCTGGTTAACATTCTGCCTTTTAAACACCGCAAATGCGGCCTGGGGACAGGGGCGGGGCGGCGGGGGTGCTGACGTTTCCATGGCGTCTCTCATTTTCTTCCTTATTCTGGGAAGTTTCCAGAATGCATCTGTCTGCAGCCCAGCCTGGTCGGGAGTTTCAGAAGTTTGTGAAGCAGAAAAAAAAACCAACCCAGAAATTTGGAAAAAGCCTCTTTCTCAGGAGCTAAAATTTCAAAAAGTGAACCTGGTGGCCGAAATCCGGGGCCAGTGCCCGAGCTCCTGGGGCAGGTCTGCAGCCGGGGGTCCCACAAGCGAGAAGTGGGTGCCACACACAGCTCCCCACGGCTGTGGGCGTTCAGGCTGCCTTCCCAACAGGACCACAGGGTCCCGGGAAGCGGCCATCTGCCCCACTGCCCCTGCTCCCTCCGTGCCCCGGCACAGTGTGAGGGTCACCTGAGCAGGGTCACTCACATAGCCACACCTGTGCTATACCATTCAACCGTCCAAACACACGCACCGTGCACCTGCTGCATGTAAGGTGCTCGTGCAGGCCCCGGGACAGGAAATCACAGCCGTCCACACACACGCACCGTGCACCTGCTGCATGTAAGGTGCTCGTGCAGGCCCCGGGACAGGAAATCACAGCCGTCCAAACACACGCACCGTGCACCTGCTGCATGTAAGGTGCTCGTGCAGGCCCTGGGACAGGAAATCACAGCCTTCCAAACACACGCACCGTGCACCTGCTGCATGTAAGGTGCTCGTGCCGGCCCCGGGACAGGAAATCACAGCCGTCCAAACACAGGCACCGTGCCCCTGCTGCATGTAAGGTGCTCGTGCAGGCCCCGGGACAGGAAATCACAGCCGTCCAAACACAGGCACCGTGCCCCTGCTGCATGTAAGGTGCTCGTGCAGGCCCCGGGACAGGAAATCACAGCCGTCCAAACACACGCACCGTGCACCTGCTGCATGTAAGGTGCTCGTGCAGGCCCCGGGACAGGAAATCACAGCCTTCCAAACACACGCACCGTGCACCTGCTGCATGTAAGGTGCTCGTGCAGGCCCCGGGACAGGAAATCACAGCCGTCCAAACACAGGCACCGTGCCCCTGCTGCATGTAAGGTGCTCGTGCAGGCCCCGGGACAGGAAATCACAGCCGTCCACGGGACAAGCACTCCTGCTGGCCTCACGCTCTCCCAACCCCCCGAGTGGAACGGGGAAATTTCGGGAAGTGTGAAGTAGATGAGGAAAACAAAACGGGGGTGTGAGGGGTGTTTCAGATGGGGCGTCAGGCCCGGTCTCTTGGACGGGGTCACGGTGACAGCCCAGGAGGAGGGCCTTCTGAGTGGCGGTGGCGGTGGGCATGCCATCCCACTGCGGGAGCACCGGGCTGACAGGAGGAGGCAGGAGGGCTGGGGACAGCCGAGGACGGCCATCAGCAGCGCCAGCCGGCCGGATCCCACAGGTCAGGCGATGGGTGGACCCTGGCTTTGGGAGATCGCTTTTGGCCCTGGGAGGACTCCATGAGACAGATGAGCTTGGGCCGGATGGGCGGGCCTGTGACCACGCTGAGCGAAGCTGCAGCTGCGGGCGCACGGCCGCCCGTCCTTGGGGCTCCCCTCGTGTCAGGGCGACTGGGTCCACACAGCAGGGGAGGGTCCAGGTGAGGGGTGTCCCGGCTCTCACCGCAGGCAGTACATGCGGCCCTCATCACTACATATCCTCACAGCCCTGAGCTGTATTGATTCCTTGGGAAACAGACCACAATTATTTTTGAAAATAGATGGCATATTTGTCTATTCTCTGAAGCAGCTCATACTCCAATAGATAAAGTGTCAGGGGGAAAAAAATCAAAGAAAATGGAGGTGTCCGTGTCTCAGACAGATGTTTCTCCTCCACCAGCAACGTCCACACCCCCCGCTGGGGAAGCAGGAAAGAACGGGGGTGGAGACAGGGCAGAGAGACGGAGTCGGGCCTGCCGCCTGCAGGGGCAAGCCGGTGCCGGACGGGGCCAGCAGCCACCCCCCGTCCCCGTGTCTGGCTATGAGCACATCGCCTTTTATTTTGAGGAGACCCAGGAGAGCCACCTGCCCGCCTCCCTCCCGTGTCCTCCACCTGCCCCCCCCCCCGCTGCCGGCCTCTGATCCCCCCCGGTGCCGGCCTCTGATCCCCCCCCCCCCGGTGCCGGCCTCTGATCCCCCTGGGGCCGGCCTCTGATCCCCCCCGGTGCCGGCCTCTGATCCCCCCGGTGCCCCGGTACTGGCCTCTGATCCCCCCAGTGCCGGCCTCTGATCCCCCCGGGGCCGGCCTCTGATTCCCCCCGGGGTCAGCCTCTGATTCCCCTGCCCCCGGTGCCGGCCTCTGAACCCCCCGGGGCCGGCCTCTGATCCCCCCCGGTGCCGGCCTCTGATCCCCCCCCCCCCCCGGTGCCGGCCTCTGATCCCCCCGGGGCCGGCCTCTGATCCCCCCCCGGTGCCGGCCTCTGATCCCCCCGGGGCCGGCCTCTGATCCCCCCCGGTGCCGGCCTCTGATCCTGGCCGGACGATGTCCGGGGAGCTGTGACGTCCCCTTTCGTACACAAGAGAGTTTGACCCGGGCTCCCGTCGCTCTGCGACCCGGAAGACCGCTGCTCGGTACCATGTTTGCACGTGCCACCTCACTCCATCAGAAAGCAGCGCTCGGCCAAGTGCCTGGCCTCTCGGGTCACCAGGGCCTGGACCGCAGGCCCGCGTGTCCGTCGGGAGGGTGACCATGATGCACGGACACACACCGCGGTGTGCACACCGGCCCCAGGAGACCCGGGGCAGGGGCGGGGTGTCCCGGGCCCCCTCCGAGCCGCGCCCCCGCATGCCGCCCGGCCGCTTACCTGTGTGTATTCTCAGATGCACCTTGAGGTGGTGGGATGTCCGGAAGGTCTTCCCACAGTACGGGCAATCCTTCATGGCCGAGCCCAGGCTCCTGTCCCGAAGCAGCGCGGGCGGCTGGACGCCGGCCGGTCTCCCCGCCTCCTCGCCGATGTCTGCAGCGGGGAAACGTTCGCACGTCACGTTAGCACATGTCACGCGTTGTTCGCACCAGAACTGCTAACACCACACAAAGTTAAACATGTCAATACCACACCTGTCTATTTCATTCTTTAAACCTGACAGAATGCTGACAATTCATGTATTTTCTTGTTATTCTCTAAAATTATTTCATCTCTCCTATCGTCGTTTTAAGTGGCATATGGTACCTTTATATTGAACTGAATTAAACAAGAAAAGAAACAGCTGTGTCAGCAGCTGGCTGGATTTCTTCTTTTGCTGAGCTCCTATTAAATAGTTTTTTTTTTCTTCTTCCCAAAAAAATTTTAAAAAATGTTGGTGTTTGTAGAATCTGGTTAATATATAATATGGACTCACTGGAGAATTTGTCATCAGAAACTCAAAAAAAAAAAAAAAAAAAGATGTGTCTCTGCTGAATCTTGGAGACATGCAGACACACAGCTATTCTGGGACAGGAAAGAAAATTATCCCAAATAGAGCATTTCGTCCTTGTAGTCTTGTCGATGTTGCTGGCTGCTGTGATCTCACGGAAGAGAGAAGAAAAGTCTGGAAACGCAGTTCCGCAATCAGCCCGCAACCAACAGAGAGAGAGAGAGAGAGAGAGAGAGGGATCCAATGTCACGTGGACAAACTCAGCTGCAAACGCCTGTAAACTCGGAGCCCGCAACTTGCCGACTCTGTCTGCAAAGTGTCGATCAGCCGGCTGTTATTTCTTGCATAACCCAAGCCATCAGGACACAGAGTAACATTTACAATGTGGCGGACTTTGGCGCAGAAATGTTCGGACTAAACAGTAAATACAACTGTGGAAACATCCCAGGGTTTGCAAGCAACATTGTTGCAACACCCGAGTCGGAGAAGCAGGGCGGGAGAGCTGCACAGACTCCGAGTCCCGGAGGCCAGTAGGGTCCTTGCTCGGCTAGCTGAGGCCTCTGCCCCACCCCAGGGCCCCATGATAGAACCACTGTGAGAATTAGGGGACCTTCTGGGGTAACGACAGACCTGTGGGCTCTGCAGAGCGCAGAATAAACAAGATTTGTACCTTGCAAACCATGGAAAATGCAAATGGACCTTTATTCTGTGATTCTGGTCACTGGTGTTTGCTGCTTGCATCCAAAAGGGACCAACTTCTAGGCCGTAAGCAGGATGAAGGGAAACACACTTCATTCTCATTGGGACGTGTGCGCAGAGCAGGCGTGGAAACACTCCGGCATGGCCTGCGTCCTGACTACACACGATGACACCGTCACCCTGGAAAAGTTCTTGGAGGGCTCACCCTAATCCTAGTCTCCTCACTCCTCTGACCACACTTGGGAGAGCCATCCTGAGGGTCTGATTACCCGACATCTTTTTCCTCCTAGTTTGCCCCGTGCTGACCTCAGTCTGCCGAGCACCAGGCTTGTGAATGTCCCACGCGAGTGTGGACAGGCTGAGGGATGAGGACCATCGGGCACGAGAGCATGTGCAGTGTCCCAGCAAGCGCGTGCCCACGTGCGGCCCCAGCGGGCCACCCACACCCCCGGGCAGAGTTCACCAGTGGCTGCCTTTGTCCTGAACCAGTTCCCCAAGAGCCCAGGAGAACCACAGTCTGGTGCCAAACCAAGTCACCCATAGGCTGGGTTTAAACAGCCAAACAGCCATAATGCCCCCTCTTACCCACCTTCTTGCCCGCCCCCATCCTAATCACGGGCACGGGTCTCCCAGACTGGCTCAGCTTCCTGTCGGTGGGCCGGCAGGATCAGCTCAGAACAATAGTGAGCGCTCACTGCACCGCAGGGAGGTGCCCCGCTCAAGCCGGGGGCCCACAGCTCTCGGTGCCAGTTATAAGCAGGCACAGGTGCCCTGGATGTCGGCTTCGGGGGGGGGGGGGGAGGAGGCAGGTGTGGACTCCTGCTGCTATATTCCCGCGGGTCTGCACACGGCACCGCTCCCAAGTCCTCCTCAACCAAGCCCACCCCTCCAGCACAACAGGGCTGTCAAACAGAAAGGGCGAGTGGAGCGCGGAGAGTGGGGGACAGGTTTCCCTGCGGCCCTCGCTGAACCCCGCCAACCCCCCCCCCAGGGCAGGTCACAGATTAGCAGGAGGGCGGGGCTGACCCTCCGGAAGGCTTCCCAGGGCGTGGGTGAGCGCCTGGCAGCAGACGCTGGAGGGGTGGCGGGGTCTGCATCCCTTTCATCTTCCCATCCTGGAGATGTGTGGCCCAATAAAGGGAATACATTTCTAAGATAAACAGCTTTTCTTGCAGATTTAAGAATCCAATTTTCGCTTTACACAGAAATGTCTTTTTTTTTTTTTGGAGGGCCAGAAGGGCTATGGCGTTTACTCTTAGACTAAATCCAACTAGAAAAACAAACTCCGAGAGACGATGAAGGGGATTGTGGGTGGTCCCAGGAAGCGTCCATAGAGGCGGCGAGCCAAGCACAGCGACGGCTGAGGACACTGGGCCGGGCCTCGCGCGGGGGACTGGCCAGCACCCTGTGCTCACCATGGCTCAGCCCACCGAGCGCCCACGACACCCAAAGGGCAAAACATGGCTGCCTGACTCCTTGTCCACCTGTGTGGGGTGCTGACCGCTGTCCTTCTGCAGGGTGCCGCAGGACGGAGGCCCGAGGCTTGGCCTGCAGCCCCGCTCGCACCCCGGCCAGGGAAGCAGCCATGGTTCCAGTTACAGACAGACCGCCTGTCCCCAGCCCCTCCAGCACGCCAGGGGCGGAGAGGAGGAAGCCTTTTAAATGCTATAGCTCTGATCCTTTATCAGACCGTCTGTGGGTTGGTTGGAGCTTTTTTAAGAAATGTCTTTTCCCACAACCTGAGTATTCCTTCCCTACCATTGGACACCTTCTCCAAGAGCTCTGGGGAAGGAAGGGGGACATGTGGACAGAGGCCGGCCTCAGACCTGCGTCTGTATAGACGGGATGGACGGTCCCGCCGGCTCCTGGAGGCCGGAGTGGCCCTGGCACTCTGTACCCCATCTCCGTGCCCACCAGCCTCAGCCAGGTGCTCTGGGCCCCGCCTGATGGCAAAATGGTGAGGGAAAAACTCCCGGGACCCCCATTCTTGTCTTGACCCTCCTCAACCACGTGGGATCCACTCCTCAGGGGTGGAACCGTGTAGGGAACAGCGACTAAGACTCCCCAGGGAACCAGCTGCTTGGGCCACCCTTCCCGAGGGTCCGCCCAGAACAGGGGGCGGTCACAGGTACCGAAACCCTGCCAGCTCTCGCCTGTCCCCACCAGCTGGGGGTGTGTGCTGAAAAACAGAAGACAGACCCAATCATTTCACAGTGCATCTCCGGAATACGACGTTAGTGGGCGATGTCAGACAGCTGACACCCCTCATTCTGCCGTGCCTCCCACACCTCCGTGTGCTCGTGACAACCCCCAGAGAGGACTCCGCGAAGGCCTGCACCACGTGACCTTACAGCACAGCCTGCTCTGGACCCTCAGGGGAGGGTGGAAGCCCCACCCAGCCCGCTGCCGCAGGCCAGGCTGAGTAGCAGGCGTGGCCTAAGTATGGCCAAGGGTCCTGAGGCCCTTCGTCATTACCAGAACCACAGCTGGTTGTACCGGACACTTAGAAAGACAGGAGGACCTGAAGTTGCAGCCTAGGCCCAGTGAACGCGCTTAGCGACTGTCTGAAGCCGTCCGGCAGCAGCTGTCCCTGCTGCACACCAACAGCAGTGTCTTATGACATCCTAACCAAACTGTGTGTCCGAAGTATGAAACGTGGTTTATAAAATAATGCTGTAGCTTAGGGCACATTTTGCCCCCAGGTAATCTTTAAAGACGAGGCTCCTTCAGCACACATTTAAAATAGGCTTGTTCGCCAGGAGGTAGGGGGATACTTTCCGTCTGGGTTCCGAACACCAGGCTGTGCTGGGCAGATCCCTTCACCCCACCCAGGACGTGGTTTCATGTGGCCCAGGGAACGTGAGTCCTGTAGTCCTGCTGTGCTGGGCCGTTCCAAGCCACCCAGAGGCTGGAGAGAGGGCCTAGGAAGGGACAGTTAGTACTCCTGAACCTCCACGTGCCCCTGCTTTACCCTGCTGACTCGCTCTGGCCTGTGGCGGGAGGTGATGCCAAGCAGAGAGAACCTCCTGCCTCCCCTTCCCGGTTCTGGCAACCTCTCCGCACAAACGTAGAGGTGGCAGAATCACACAGCAGTGGCCGCCTGAGTCACTCCGTCACCAGATGGACAGGAGCTGGCCCCACCCGACTTTGCATGAATGATAAAAATATCTTGGTTCTGTTAAAATAGGGAGAGCTGGAGATCTGTCATCACAGGAGGGGCTCAGGAGCTGACGGAGAGGAGCTGGCGTTCTTCCGGCGAGGTCGGCACTGATCCCAGTGGTCCAGGCCACCCTACGGATGCACAGAGTGACTCGGGGAATAAGGGCCAGAGAGAGACCAAATCACAGAAGCAAGAGGCTTCTCTTTACATCGTGCATGTATTCTCAGTTCTCAGGGCACCCTGCCAGGCGGCCTTACCCTGCTCACACCCACAGGACAGCAGAAAAGATTTCCACTTAAAACTGTTATAACAAGGATGTTGGTGGTGGTGGTGGTGATGGAGATGATGGTGACGATGATGTTGATAATATGGTGATGTTGATGGTGATGTTGATGGAGATGGTGATGATGGTGGTGATGGTGGTGATGATGGTGATGGTGGTGATGATGGTGATGTTGATGGTGATGACGGTGATGTTGGTGATGATGGTGACGGTGGTGATGGTGATGTTGATGGTGATGACGGTGATGACGGTGGTAACGGTGGTGATGGTGGTGATGATGGTAATGGTGGTGATGGTGATGATGATGGTGATGGTGGTGATCAGGGGTCTCCAAACTGCAGCCCCCTGAGGCCATTTATCCAGCCCCCACCGCACTTCTAGAAGGGGCACCTCTTTCATTGGTCAGTGAGTACTGTATGTGGTGGCTCCGCAAAGCACGGCGGTGCTCACGTACAGTACTACTTCCGGAGATGCAGGACGCATGTCACAGCTCCAGAAGCACGTCATATCACTTGTTATGGCTAGCAGTGACAAATATGGAACCGGATATTGATCATGTCATTAGCCAAAAGCAGACCCAAAGTTCCCATTGAAATACTGATCAGTTTGTTGACTTAAATTTACTTGTTCTTTATTTTAAATATTGTATTTGTTACTGTTTTGTTTTTTTACTTTAAAATAAGACATGTGCAGTGTACATAGGGATTTGTTCATAGTTTTTTTTATGGTCCAGCCCTCCAATAGTCTGAGGGACAGTGAACTGACCCCCTATATAAAAAGTTTGAGGACCCCTGGTGGTGATGATGGTGATGGTAGTGATGATGGTGATGGTGGTGATGGTGATGTTGATGGTGATGATGGTGATGTTGATGGTGATGACGGCGATGGTGGTGATAGTGGTAATGGTGATGGTGATGGTGGAGGTGGTGATGATGATGATGGTGGTGATGATGGTGATGTTGATGGTGATGATGGTGATGTTGATGGTGATGACGGCGATGGTGGTGATAGTGGTAATGGTGATGGTGATGGTGGTAATGGTGATGGTGGAGGTGGTGATGATGATGATGGTGGTGGGGATGGTGATGATGGTGATTATGAAGATGATAATGGTGATGGTGGTGATGATTATGGTAATGGTGATGGTGATGACTCCATGCAGTGAATGGAGAGTTTTCCCAGCAACCTTACCTGTGTAAGGTAGCAGCTGTCTATATACCTTAGCGTTTATTACTTTATAACTAAAATGCCATGGTATTTTAATTTTCATGTCATTTCTTATATAACAGTAAATACATTTTTTAGATGAATTTTGAGATTAATTCTGAAGGTGCCTTATGCAGGGAACACCACAAATATCTGCATCTCAAAGCATTATTTAAAAAAAAACTATTCAGGAGTCGAAGGGGTGAGCTGGGCACCAAAAAATTACATCTTTTTTAATGTCTTTGCCCACATATCCCAGCGGTTTAAGATCTTCTCAGGGGAGAAGAAATAACGGACATGTTGGAGAAAGCCCAAAAGAACGCATAGTTCCTTTTAAAAGCTTAACAGTTTCCCTAATTTTGAAAACTTTAAGAGTAATAGTATGAATGAAACAATCGTTTCCTGTGGTAGAGATTCTTAGTGAGGAATTCCTTTTATTTTCAAAAAGTGATTTTAAGTTAATGGCATGCATAAAAATTGTAACATCACTGTAAACAATTCCACTTAATTCTTGGAAGGCACGCCCTGGATTAGTGTTAATTTGGGGTCTCTGTCATTTCATCAAAAGTCCCCAGATTTAAGATGGCCATATATAGTCATGTTAAACAGTCAAGCATTAATATGGATTGGCAAAAGTGTTTGTTTAAAGAGAGAGATTTTTGTCCACTGAGGAGAAGGCAATGGCCAGCTTCCCTTTGGGTCTCAGGATGGGGCCTGGGTTGGGCTCACGGGGGGGGGGGACCCCAAGCGTCTGAGCTGACTGGACGTCCAGGCACAGAGGTGAACAGCTGGGGTGTTCGCTATGGTTGCCTTTTTTTCACCTTTGACCCAAACTCTAAAATGTGTGTTTTTGCTTTTGGCGAGATAGGATTTCGGGAATTGGGGAAATAGGTCATAAAAAGGCTACAGTTTGGAGGGAAAATGTAAGATACTAGGATCTCAAATAGCTTCTCTAAAGCAACATTTTGATGAGTTAAGTGAAAATGAATCAGAAACACATGGATTAAATTTCCCTTAAAATACACAAGGGTTCCACAGTCAAGCCTGTGGGCCAAATGTGTTTCTGGTTTGACCAAGCCCAGAGCCCTATCTTAACTGTCGGGGAGAATGCGGGACCCCCACTGGGGCTGGGGCCACACATGGGGCCTCCTCCCTTCAGCATACTGTGACCTGGCCGTGGACAGACATCTGCTGTCGTTCTGGGGTTCTGGCTCCCTCGGGCCAGCTGTGGGCAGGTGCTTTTAAGTCCCATGGTCATTAATCTCCTGCCCAAGTGGACTCGCTACTGCCCTGACCTCATTGGGACCCCTGACGTCCTCAGCACCCACCCACCTTGTCTCCTCCCCTCAAACCTCCTAGCTAGTTTCCACCCTGGGGCTTGGTGCCAGCTGCCCCGCCCTGGGGACCCTCCAAACACACCTGTTCTGAGAGGCATCCCCTGACCACATCACTGTCTGAGGGCGGCTCTCCAGCTCCCGGTCCCAGCCGCTCTCTCTGCTCTGCTCCTCCGTGGTGCTGGCCACCACGCTCCACACACTCTGCCCTATGTACCTGTCTGCCCCCGCCTGTCCCCTTCCCCAGAACGCGAGCTCTGTGCGGATGGGGGCCCTTTACTGCTGTGTGGCATTACGTCCCTGCACGCGGCAGTCACCCAGCTCAGGGTGGGTGCTCAATTCATGCTTTAAAAAAAAAGACTGTGCATACGTTTTTCAGTAAATAAATCAAAGGAGACAAGCACGTCAGAATGCAGACTCTGCCAAGCTCAGTTCTGAGGGCGAGAGGGGAGCTGTCACAAGCAGCCTCGGGGCGCGGGGGGCCTGGCTCCACCCACCAGCAAAACACCAGAAATGCCCCAACCTGCTCAGCACCTCCCGGGACTGCGGTGTGATGCCAGCAGGGCGGGCAGGGGGGCAGGGGGGCAGGGGTGCCCGGGGGGCTTTCTGGAGGAGGTGGCCTCGGGATGTCTCGAGTTCTCTCCCCTCCCAGGTGGAAGGAGCCACAGACGAGGTAGCTAGAAGACGGGGGGTCACTGTGGCAGGTTCCTGTATACCCACTTCCTCTCTAGAAACAGACACCTCGCCATCATGAGAGGACATCCAGCCACTGATCAGCAGCAGGGTGGAGGAAAACGGATACGTGTAAAGTAACCCACACCCCAATTACTCTCGTCGTTATGGCGAAATACTTGGGGTCCCTTCCCTTTTTCATACTTTTTTTTTTTTTTTTTTTTTTTTCATTTTTCTGGAAACAGGGAGAGACAGTCAGACAGACTCCCGCATGCGCCCGACCAGGATCCACCCAGCACGCCCACCAGGGGGCGACGCTCTGCCCACCAGGGGGCGATGCTCTGCCCATCCTGGGCGTCGCCATGTTGCGACCAGAGCCACTCTAGTGCCTGAGGCAGAGGCCACAGAGCCATCCCCAGCGCCCGGGCCATCTTTGCTCCAATGGAGCCTTGGCTGCAGGAGGGGAAGAGAGAGACAGAGAGGAAGGAGAGGGGGAGGGGTGGAGAAGCAGATGGGCGCTTCTCCTGTGTGCCCTGGCCGGGAATCGAACCCGGGTCCTCCGCACGCTAGGCAGACGCTCTACCGCTGAGCCAACCGGCCAGGGCTTACCCCTTTCTTTAAAAGACAAAAAAAGAGACAACTACAAAAGCTTTTACTTTCAATAAAGCAGAAATTCCCAAAAGATTCCTGCGTAATTTATTTTCTTAAAAAAAAAAAACCAAAAAATAAAACCTATAGTTTTCAAGATCCTCTTAAGATAACATACAGACTCTTTTTAGGGGTGGGGTGGGGGTGGGGGGAAGGCCGAGGGGGTCTGACTGCCAGGTGTTTCAGGGACCCTTCCCTAAATGGCCCTGAGACAGGCTGGAGAGAGCTTGTGAAAATAACCTGGTCCGTGGCCACAGCCGGTGGGGCCGGGTCCTCCTCCTGGGAGCCCGCACGTCGAGAGAGAGAGAGAGAGAGAGAGAGAGAGAGAGAGAGAGAGACACACACACACACACACACACACACACGAGGGGATGGATGGTCTGCAGATATGTCCCCAACCGCCCCCCCACTCCCTCCTCCGGGGGGGGAGAGGTTTTGCCATTCTCTTTTTTAAACAAAGAAGACATCTTAAGCACCTTGCGATATCTTTCATTTAATCGCTGGCAGAAGGCAAGTCCCCGATGAACGCCAGTCAGCCTGCGTCTTTCTCTTGAACCAGCTGAGGGATCCGGGCTTTTAATATAGCCGTTCCAATTATGGTAAAAGTCACCTAGTACCTTATAACCACAAATATTGACAGTTTACTGCACAACACACTCCTGACATTTGAAGGTCACACCATACATAATACATACTCTTTTATAAAAGCGTCGGGAGCAGAGATACATGATAAGCCATTACGCCCCCTCCCTCCCTGCCCCCCACCGTCGGAGGCCTGTGTTTACGTAGAGTCCGGGCTGACGAGGTTACACGGGAGGCACACGCACCATTTTAAATAATCTATTAAGGCAGCATGCAGGCTTGCGTGACAGATTGGGATGGTCATGGACACGGTGTGGACAGATTGGCTGGCCCGGGCGTGGGGTCCGGGGGACCGTCTCCTCCAATGTCGGGTCACAATGCCTCTCTGCCCCGGAAAGCCCCTGACTCGCTTCACAGTCAGATTCCCACACCCCAAGCCCCTGAGCAGAACAGAGTCACACTATGTTCCCGGTTTTCAGATTGTCTGCATGTGGCTGAAAAGCGACTTTAACAATTCACCTGGTCCCAGCCCGCCAGGGTGCCCCGCAGGGACGCGGACCTGGCTCCAACACGGTCGCCTGGCACCGGTGAGAACCGCGGTGGGATGCTCCCTAAGCCTCTAGGACACCCAGGCGGGGGGAGGGGGGGACTTCTAGGCTCGCCGTGCTGGCTGCCCCTGCTCGGAAGGCTGTTCCGTCTCGTCCCCCTCCCTGGGTAAGGATGGATGGAAGGGTTTAAATTCCAGGTTAAGCGGAAAGTGTCTGTAGCTCAAAGGTCAGAACCAAGCTCCGCCGACTTGGGGGAGCGCAAACCTGGGGGAACGGCCTGAGCTCTCCGAGGCTCGGTTTCCTCACCTGCACCGCGGGCACAATTCAGTCGCGCACGGTGCCTGGTGCCAAACACACCCAATTTGTGGCGGCTTTTATTTTAGCGTGAATCCTGCCAAAGGTACGCGTTCTGTGCGAGGAGGACGGCGCTGTGGCGGAGACAGCGGAGACCTGTGGCCGGAGCACACGCCACACCCCGCCAGCTCCGCGGTGGAACCAGACGTACACGCGCACGAGGTCCGGCATGGGGCGGGGCAGGCACGCTCCTCCCCGGAAAGCCCCGCTGGGAGGGGTCCCCCCGGAGCCCCGAAGACCCAGGCACGTCTCCCAGGCTAACAGTGAGAAGCAGTTGAGGCCGCCACGGCACTGCGCACGCACGACAATCTTTAACCACCGAAGAAGCTGCAGGTCATTAGCAACGGCACCCAACTCCTCTCACAGGGCACTAACGGCCGCCGCTAGAAATATATTATATATTATATATATAATATATGTACACACGTGCCTGTGTAAACACAGAAACACACAGGGAACTGTACTAGAGATGAGTAACCAGCGAGCCATCCAGATAAATAAAAGTCCCCTCTAAGACTGGTTTTATTTATTTTATTTTTTTTTATTTCCAGAACGAACGTCCTAAAATTTAAGGCATGGGACAAAAATGATTCTATAAAGATGACGTGTTTATTAGCATTAAATCCCAGGAAAGAGGGCTTCCTGAGAAAGAATACATTTTTTTGTTGTTGTTGTTTGCCTCTGAAAAAAAGCATGCCTCATTAGCATGTGTGTGTTTCTTTAAGAAGCGACTCCGAGTTAGAGGCCCCACGTGATCCCGGGGTTGCTATGGTAAATATGCATTTTTTATTGAAGAGTAAACAGCGGCAGGAAACAAGTGTCAACTGCCAGCTTGCACAGTCACTGCCATGTTGGCGCTGAACGAAGGTGGCCAGGCCTTCCCATCGGGGAGCATTTATTGGAGCAATGCTATTGTGGGATCAAGATTTGAATTTTTTTTTTTAAAGAAATAATGCTGAACTCTTCCATACGTTGTAGTAATGAATACTTTTGTTGACATAGAAAAATTAGCCAAACAACACAACAACAAAAATCTATGTCCAGCTCTGCCCATCACAGAGCATAGGCCGTTCTAGAAACTTGTTGCCCGGCTGGTGGACCACCAAAGGACAAGACCCTTTGGCCTTTGGCTCAGGGCCACAGCAGCCAAGGACACACCACTGTCCACTGTCTTGGTCCTTGCAGGTCAAACAGAGCCAGAGCCGAATGCCCCGGGGAATGGACTGGCCCGGTCAGCGTGTGCGTCCTGGCTAGGCGACGCCCCAGGCCACTGGACGGGCAGAGGACTTCAGCCTTCGGCCCATAGGACTGTGACACTTGAGCCGAGCTTTCACCGTTCCCCCCTTGGAGAGATTGGCAAGAGCCTGAATTTATTCTTGATAGTTGGTAACAGGCCATTCTGTTTCCCTCTGATGTCCACGGGGTGACTCTTCTCCACAAATGAGGCTGTGTAATAGACCTCAGAGAGCTCTGGTCACGTCCTGAGTGGGCCCCCACGAGCGTCTCTGGCCAGGTAAAGGGTCTGGAGTTTGTCCCTCTGACACACCCGCTTTCCTTCCGTCTGTGACTGGCAGGGGACAAGGCTGAGAGCTTCCCCCACACGTCGAGCACAGAGTGGATGTCCGACCACAATCACCCACCGCACGCGTGAATGCACGGTGCGGGAAGAAGTTGGGAATAAACAGACTGACCCTATAGCTCCGGCAGGACTGGCTTCCGGGGTAGCGGCTTCTAAGGGGAGGTCAAGTCGGCTCTCACTTCCTTTGATCACAGATGAAAAGTATCAAATGTTGGCAAGTTTCTCAGAGGAAACGTTTCGGGCTCTGGGGGTCCCTCCGACGACCACGACGAGTCTAAAGGAAGCTTGACCAGGGACGAGGAAGCAAGAGGACCGTCCTCACAGGAGCCCCCGGCAGAGAGGCAACAACAGGGAGCCCTGCTCGGGACGCAGGGGGCTGAGGGCCGGACCCCCGTGTCTGCAAGGCCCCCAGGCCCCTCGGAGCCAGCCCGACCCACAGGGAACAGCTCCGCGCTCTGCTCTTCAAAACACCGAGACCTCCGTGCCGCAAGGTCTGAGCTGGAACCTGAGCCGTGCGCCTGACCGATCAAACCACTGACCTCACGACCTGTCGTTTCCACGTTCGTCGCGTTGCGTACGGCACCGTCACAGTGAACCTGCGTGTTTGGGAGCCGGAGGGCGTGAGGCTTGCAGAGGCACGGTGGCAGCCGGGGGCAGAGGCACTGGCTTTGGGACCGACCACCGGCTCCGGGTTCCAGCCAGGCCCCAGGGGCGGTGTGCTGGGGAAGCCTTCCTTGCCTGCCTGGCCGCCCCCACTGTCCGAGAAGCAGGAACAACGGCCCCCACACCCTGTGCAGACCCACTGAGAGGACACGTCTGGTGGGCCCCCCACTGGTGTTTCCCGCCCCCACCAGGGCCTGAATACTCACAACACAGGTGACAGCCAGCAGGATGAGTCCCCGTAGGAGCTCTGACCACAGGCGGCCGCCCTGTGCCCCTGGCACCTCCGAGCCGGAGCCCCACGGCCTACCGGGGACGCTGGGCGGTCATGTCTGCCTGGCACAGTGACACCAGCCTCCGGGGCTGGGACACACGGAGGCGGGCTCAGCGCACCTGCCGCTGGCCCTCAGGACGCTCCTAGACAGGAGACCAGCTCCACACGTCCCTCTGAGGCCAGTACGCGGGGGCGGGGAGGAGGCCCTGGAGTGGTGGGGACTGAGGTAACAGGGAGAGGGGAGGGAGCACGCAGCTCGGGGGGGCGCCCGGACCCCTGCCCGACGTGGGTGGGCAGTGGGGGCAGCACTCCCGGCCGACTGTCCTGGCTCGGTCCCTCCCACTGGGTGTCGGGGCCTGAGGAAAACAGCGGCCACACGTATGTTCCT